>NW_006921532.1:10929763-11195317 GCF_000340215.1 Pseudocercospora fijiensis CIRAD86
TCGAGAGACCGTGCTAGCGTAGCTAGATCGCTATCTAATATATCGCTTAGTAGGTCCTCGTCGCTAGAATCGATTAAAATAGGACCTAATACCTCTCTTTCTAGGTAGTGTTTGTCTAGCGGCTCTAACCCTTTTCCCTTGCTCTTCTAACATCCTATATCGTTCTTTAGCGTTACTAGATAAGCCTAATCGATCTGCGCTAACTCTAGTATATATACTAACGTTACCGACTTATCTCGAAATAACGACTAACGCGTAATACTAGCGCGTACCCTCCGCTTCTAAAACGGCATCTAAAAAAACGGAAAATATTAGTTTGTAGGCAATCTTAGTAGCTTTCGAATGCATCTAGTAGCGTCTAGATTAGTTTAGGTAGGTAGGCTGCTTATAGTCTAGAAGATTTATATATAAATCGACGCGTCGCGACTAGACGGCTTTTAGGTCTTCTAGACAACGCGCATTCGCGAAATTTATTAATATTTTATTAGGAGCTTGTAGTAGACATTAAATAGAACAGATTGTATAAGATAATTTCTTTAGATAGTATGTCGTCGTCGTCTAGCAGCTATCTAGCCGTTCCTAAAGCTAGATTATATAATAGTATAAAACGCGCCTAAAGCTAAGATATATCCACCAGAACCCTTAGATGCTTCCTTAGACCTCCTCCAGTAGGAGAGCCCGCGGAGCGCTTGATTAGCTCCCTACGCGAGGTGGTCTAAGCGTCCCCTAAGACTAGGATCTGCTGCCCGCATGTGAAACTTGTGACGTGTGAGCTTCCTTCCCACCTTTCCTACACATCTGGACACCGACGACATCCAAGATCTTTCCTTCACTGTGACTCAGGAATTTTGCTCGATCGTGCTCAATACATGTTAGCAGCCGCGACTCGAGTATGGATCGGTGTCTCCTGCCATAGCCGTGTCCGTATTCATACCAGCCGCGCAGCCATGGGCAGGTTCAAAGGAAACAAGAAAGCGGCAGGTCCGAAGAAAGCTCCACTAACACACTTTCTTTGCCTTCCTCTTATCACTTCCTCCTCGCGACCGGAGATTGAGGCATCGCTGAATGCATTCAAGGACAGTGTGACTTCTTCTCCACCAAGTCGATCAGATACTTCCCAAGCAGATGGCGCAGAAGAAGACAAGATCACCACCAGCATTCATCCAAAGGCAATTCGCCCCGTTGGCACTCTACACTTAACTCTAGGAGTAATGAGTCTCGATCCCACGAAGCTTGCAGCAGCTGTGAATTTCCTCAAGGAGCTCGATCTTAAATCAATGCTGGACGGAGCTTCTCCAGGAAGCGTCAACGGCTCCCAAACAGAATCCAAGGTCTCAAACGAGGACTCTGTTGGAGATTCTTCGTCTGCCATTAGAGATGGAGATGGCCCTCTGAAGCTTGACTTGAAAGGTCTGGAATCCATGCACCCACCTCAGAAGACCTCGATATTGTATGCGGCTCCGACCGATCGTACCGGGAGACTCTACCCATTCTGTCTTGCATTACAGGAAGCTTTCAATGAGAAGGAGTTTCTCGTCAGTGATGACAGGAAACTCAAGCTCCATGCCACACTCGTCAACACCATCTATGCCAAAGACAGGGGGAAACCTACAAAGCCCCAGATCAATGCCCAGGTTTCGAACATCCCAATACGGACACAGAATAATGCAGACGCAGTCAAAGGACATGGACCAGATGCCAACGCGCACCTCAAATTGGATGCCAGAAGCCTGATTGACAAGTATAAAGATTATGTTTGGGCAGAACAAATCACTCTTGATAGAGTTGCGATTTGTGAGATGGGAGCGAAGAAGATTCTCGACGGAGATGGAAATGTCATTGACGAGAGATACACTGAAGTGGCTTCAGTACCGCTGCCCACATAAGCCCTCTCTTCAATTGCCTTCTTGAAGCCGAATTGAACTACGCTATGTAACAACATATTGCAGCGTTCAGCGATGGGAGTCCGGATAATGCGCAAGGCCAAGAAGCTTTCCGAACAGGTGAAGAACGACTTGATAATAAGACCAACGACAGCCAAAATGCAAAGTCAGCTGGCGAGTCAGGGAAACACACTCTCGGAGAGTAATACGCAATACTGAGTCTGCTACTGCGACGTCCTGGCCGCGCATACTACTCTCAACCGCTGCTACTTCACGCCTCTTGCATACCGAGCTTTCTGGCCTGCGCCGTGATTAGGTGGGCGTCCTTCACTTGAAATCTTTGCTTATTACACAGCTTGCAGTCGCACAACCAAGAAGATGTAGTTGTGCGGGCAAGCTTAGTTCCAATGGTGGAAGGCGCCATCGACTCGCTTAAGCTGCATTTCATCTTAACAGCTGAAAAGGGTGAAGCTCATTCAAGTCGCGTCGCCAAATTCGATCTGATCGGCAGCTAGTCAGTGGCTTGGCTTTGGAGCTTCTCTCCACGATCAACAACTCTCTACTTTGCATTTTAAAGACAGCCTTATCTTCATCATCCTTCAATGGTCATGCTATGGGAAGCCATCATATTGCTCCTGGTATGGCCTAAGTTATTCCCGTACTTGGCATGAGCCCGCCCGTCTACACTCGTTTTAGACTTAATAACATGGCGTAACCCGAAGGAGGAAACCCAACGTTCAAGCATTTGTGGCGCTTGGTGCTGAAACAAAAGCAGTCGGTCGGCCGCCAGAATCAAAGTCACTTATAGCATATACCTGCATTCTGACTAGTAAGCAGGCAACGCGCGTGGCTACGGCATTCGGGGGTAAGGCAGGATGCTTAGTGCACGGCAACCACAGCCCTGGTGGCGGACTCCGAAAAGGATGTAAGATGAGTTAGGCGACCTGTCAAGTAGGTCTTGCGACTCTTGTCGACTATCCTCTTGAACCTCCTCTGCGGGTGTGTGGTTCTGCTGTCCTTGGTGTTGAGCGCGATCTCTTATTTCTTCTTCGCTCGTTACACTTGTGGCTATTAGCCACGTCCATTCGTTCAAGATGATCGCACCAATTACCACTGTCCTTATTTCACTTCTAGCATTCGCGGCAGCACAAGTAGACACGGATGGCGCGACGGATTCGGCACCTGCTTTCACGTTCGCTCCAGCATCTAGCTCCGACGTCCCAGCATTCGCAGATGATGTTCAAAGAACAATGTCCACACAGACTGAGCTTGACGCGCCGAATACTACAGCTCCTACTGGGACCCCGTCAGTTGATGGCCCACGAGCTAGCCCTTTGGCGCCTGTGACCGCCAGCTCCGAGTCCAACCTCGATATGCCAACTTCTTCACCTACAACGACGCCATCTTCATCACCAGAATTCGCATTCGCACCTACGACAACATCGCCATCATTCGCATTTGCACCAACAACTTCGAGCATGGAGTTCTCCTTTCAGCCGCAGACCCAGTCTTCACAAGCTCCGACCAGCCCGGTCACGACAAAGCCCTCAGAGCCAGAGCAGAACACTGCGATCGTAGAATCCTCGGAAACTCAACTCGAACAACCCACAACCACGCCAGAATTCACCTACTCACCATCCACAACACCATCTTTCACCCCATCTTTCACCTACTCACCATCTTTCACCCCATCTTTCACCTACTCACCATCAACAACCCCATCTTTCACCTACTCACCATCAACAACACCCTCCACAACCCCATCTTTCACCTACAACCCACCACCACCATCATCATCCATCCCCGGAAACCCCGTCGAGCAACACCCCCACCTCGAACAATCCGCCACCTCCCTCATCGCCCCATCCCCCATCCTCGCACCGTCCGTCTCCTCCCTCGAAAAACCTTCCCCCTCCACAATCACCGGCGCCCCAATCTACAAAACTCTCCACGTCAGCCAAGCCTCCAACGGAAATTTCATGTACGGCTCCCACACGCTCTCCCCGGGCGCGGAAATCACGCAAGGCGCGAACCCGAAATTCCCGACGCAGATCATCGACGTGAAATCTTCGGCGGAAGTCCTCATTGAGAATGCCGCCAAGACGACGGAGACGCAGTACTTATCATCTGGGAGACCTTCTGCTACGGTGACGGTGAGGCCGGTTCCGTCTCTCAATGGGGGTTATTATGTACTTTCTGCTGCGCCTCAGGAGTGGGTTACGTTGAATGGGTATACGATGGCGGTTAGTTCGGTTGCGGTGGCGACGGAGAAGGCGATTGCGTTTCAGGGGCATACGGTTTCTATGGGGGGAGTGACGTTGGTTGCTCGTCCTACTGCTGCTGCTGCGGCGAAGAGTTCGCAGGCGGGTGCGGAGAGTTCGAGGGTGCCTGATTCTGGGGTTGGGAGAGTTGGGGCTGCTGGGTCGGTTGTGTGTGTTTTGTCTGGGTTGGTTGTGGGGTTGATGTTGTAGTTTTCTTTGAGCGAGGGAGTGTGTCGTGTTATAATGGAGAATGCTACGTTGGGGCTTTTCTTGGAGATGATGTTTGGTAGTTCGTGTTGAAAGGGTGTGTCTGTGAGATGATGGATGGATTTGTGTTCCGACCTTATCTCATCGCCTGTTCGCTCGCTGATGTTCTTTGACATGTGCTCTACGAAATGTGGCATGCTACGAGCATTGGCCATGATGTTCGCGATGCTCGGTGAATAGGCTGAAACTGGTAAGGGAGGCCGGTAAGGAGTGGAGAGCAACAGCAATGATTTGCTCGCCACATCGTCGCATACTTGAGGAGGCAGAATGGATGCATGGATGAGCTTTCAGACCCGAAAAGGGCGCTCCTGAAAGGATGGAAAGTACGACCGTGGAGAAGTCTTGTCCAAATTTCCATTCGGCGAGGACCGATGGTGTTCTCGGCGTCGGACTGATCTCTGGCCTTCTCATGCTGCAGGATACGCTCGTAAGTCAGCCCGGCGTTCAAGGAAAGTCCCAGCGTCGTCGGTCAAATCTTGCATTGGGATGTTGCAGAAATGCAGGCTTCGGGCCGGTGAAAAGCCGGCAATAGCCGATGCGCAAAGGAAGGGAAGGGAGCATGACGTGCTTCACAGAAAAGCCATGGACTGCAAGGCACGGCGTCAGCCCAGGAAGCCTACTTGATCAGCCATTTCGATTGGAGCTGAACGTAGCGTAAGGTCAACAGAAGCTTTTGGCGGCCCCGGCCTCATGCTTCTGCAGAGCGCAAAAAATCTTCATTTGTCGCGCCAAGCTACACCGACTTTGCCATGCCCCGAGACAATGCGGAAACTTCTCGTGCAAGTGCTGAGAAATCAGGATGTGGGGATGGAGATAGCAGGAGAGGAGGTGACGTGAATGCAGTATGTCAAGCGGAACAAGGGAGGGAGGTGTTACTTGAGAAAAACATTTGGTGGAGCTGCAAAGAGTGGCTCCTGCCGATGGTGAGCCGCGCAGACGGAATGATCAGCATCAGCATGGAGATTATTATTGTGCAGGTGGTGGGTGATGATTGTTGGTCGAAAGTTGAATAGTCCTGAAGTGACAGATGCGAGTTGGTGGTACAACAGCGATGTGGCCGGTTCCTGGAGGAAACGAGGGAAATAAGCCTTGCCTTTGCTGCGCGGACAGAAGTGCTTCTTTTGCTTGTGCCGACGTCATTGAATCCTCAGAACTTTCACCACTCCACCTCCCATTGTTGAGCCATTCCCAAGCAAGCATCTTTGCTCAGAAGGTTGCTTGCACGCCGGGTAGATAAGGTCTGCCCAATGATCGCGGTGCTGTACATGACCACCAGACGGTGATTCGCGTGCCGGAGCCAGTGACACACATAAATGCCTGGTCCTGGTAAGTGGTCCACATTACTCAAAACCCTCTCCGCCGCCCTGCCCTCAAACTCTCGACTCCAGTCTGCTCTTGCGACAGTGAGCTCGCCCAAGCCTCACCGCTGTGCCTGCCATCTGCCCTTGACCCGTCCGTCCCTGCTGCAAGCCAAGCCCGACGAGCATCGACATCCGCTCGACAACCAAGCATGTCCCAAGGCATGACCGACTATGGCCTTGCCCGCGATACTGGCTATGCAGATATCAATGAGAAGGACGACTTGAGCTCGAGCGGCCGATCGAAAGAGAGCCAGCTCAGAAAGGACAAGCACAATGCCATCCTCGACCCAGAGCTGGCTTTGGCCGAGCAGTCGACAATCCACGAAGGCCAGCAGAAATTCAACAAGCTGTCGTGGCAGCGTCTGACAGTCTGCCTGATCGTCGAGGCCATTGCACTGGGTTCGCTCAGTGTGCCGTCTGCCTTCGCCACCCTCGGTATGGTCCCTGGTGTCATTTTGTCCGTAGGCCTTGGCCTGGTGGCTATTTATACTTCATATGTCGTTGGCCAGGTCAAAATGCGCTATCCGCACATCGAGCACTACGCAGATGCAGTCAGGCTGATTTGGGGAAAATTCGGATATGAGCTCACGGGAGCCATGTTCGTCCTGTTTCTGGTTCTGCTGGTCGGTTCTCACGCCTTGACCGGCACCATTGCCTGGATTCGCATCGTCAATGAGCCGGGTATTTGCGCCCTTGTCTGGTCAATTGTCTCGGCCATCATCCTCTTCCTCGTGGCTCTTCCGCCAACTTTCCATGATGTTGCCGTCCTTGGATACATCGACTTCGTCTCAATCATTGCCGCTATCCTCATTACCATTATCGCAACCGGTGTCGAGGCACACCAGGCTCCTGGAGGTCTTGCCGCCGTCGATTGGCAACTCTGGCCAGCCGAGGGCACGACATTCTACGCTGCCTTCTTATCCACCACCAACATCATCTTCGCCTACTCCTTCGCTGTCTGCCAATTCTCCTTCATGTCGGAGATGCACACGCCCAAGGATTATGTCAAGTCCATTTGGGCTCTTGGCTTGATCGAGATTTTCATCTACACCCTGACTGGTGCCTTGGTTTACTCCTTCGTCGGACAGTCAGTCAAGTCCCCAGCTTTGCTGAGTGCCGGCTTCACCGTGTCCCGCGTCGCCTTCGGAGTCGCTCTTCCGGTAATTTTCATCTCGGGAAGCATCAACGGCACAGTCGTAGGACGGTATATCATGGAACGCGTCTTCAAGGACTCCCCGATCAGGTACATCCACAGCAAGAAGGCCTGGATCATCTGGATTGCACTGATCGCCATCATCACCATCATTGGCTGGCTCATCGCAGAGGCCATTCCATTCTTCAACGCCCTCCTCGGTCTGATCTCCGCCCTTTTCATCTCCGGCTTCACCTTCTACTTCCCTGCTCTTTTCTGGTTCCAACTGATTAAAGAGGGCAAGTGGTACGTTGGCTGGAAGAACATTGTTCTCTCCACCATCAACGTCATCGTCTTCTTGATCGGCCTGATTGTTCTCGGCGCTGGAACATATGCGTCCGTGGAGGATATCATACACCAGTATTCCTCCGGCGAAGTGAGAGGCAGCTTTACGTGCTCAAGCGCCGCCTACGCATGATACATAGACGGCATTTTTCGGCGCTTGGATATGCCCCAACTGCAAGCTTTTGTGAAGCCGCTGCACGCTTGGAATGTTGTAAATGTACGAATTGCATAGCATAGCATATGACTAGATGACGAATCAACGAAATCAAGAATTTGCCTTCCGAGGCACAACACAATGTTTTTGTTTTCAAGAAATTACCCAGGTAAAGTCAGAGAGTCCCGGCAAGTCCAAAGTATCTCATCTGTCAATGCTCAGGGAGGATGGGTACTAGATCGATCGTCGGGGTTGCCCGGCGCCTATCTCCGGATTTCCCACGTTTTTGGCTTTCATGTGAGGATATGGCTTGCACGCCCTTTGACATGCCATCTTTGAGGCGAAACTTTGACTCGTCCCGCTCGAATTCAAGCCTTTGTATCTTACCAGTGGCAGAAGTCAAAAGTCGCAAGGCGCAAGGCGAGATCCGTTGGTGATGCTGTCATGCCGACTTTGCAGTCACCGTGAACGACAACTAATCAGGCAGTCCCCTTCGAAGAAGGCGCGGCAGTCCGTATCTTTGGTCGGAAGAGAGTAGTGAGTCAGCTCGAGCGTTCGAACGGCTGGCTCATGAAGGAAATGGAATCGATTGTCCTGTATACGAACCTAGGGCTCAAGTCTGTGGCGGTACCACTGTGCATACGTCGCCATCGCCCGAGGAATGCTCCGACTGCACTGGAAGTTTCGCGTCTGTAATGATGACCTGAGCGGGAGTCTCAATGCCATCGATCGTGTTGACTCGGTCCTCCATGTTCGTATCCTTCATCCACCATTTGATGATTGGTAAGCAGCAAATTGGTCCAGCAGCGACGAACTGTGGGATTGTTAGCGGAAGAGATTGGTAATAATGTAGGAGTGGACGTCTCACAGCCCATGCGGTGCCGAACATGAACTCCTTGGAGTATCCACTTAGATCCAAGGAATAGCCAGCGATCTGGCATGCGGCATTGAGCAGTCGATACAGCGAGGCGTATACAGACAGCTTCGATGGAATTGATCAGCTGGCGTGTACGATTCGACCTTTTGAGCGTCACTCACCTCGTCCGTGTTGTTGCTCAAAGCTCCCATGAACCAGTAACAATAGCAATTGTACGTGGCATCCATAAATCCGTACATCACGAACACGAAACACGCGACCCCATAGCCATCATCATACACATCGATGCGCTGCTCCTCATTCAGACCGTATTTCGTCTTCTTCATGATGAAGTAGCCGCCGATCCAGAGGGCGTTGAACGCGACAAAAACATAAACTCCCGCCCAGAATGCACGCTTCCGTCGCTTGAACGGCAGTTTATCCGTGAAAAGGTTGAGGATCCAGGGTGCGAAGAGCTGGACTGCTCCGGACAAGAAGGTGTTCAAAGCACGACCTCTGACGGTGAAGTAGACTCCGTTGAAGTCGTTGTTTTGATAGATCTGCAGAAAAAAAAAACATCAGAGATTCCTTCGGACCAAGCATTTTGTGAACACGACATACACACCACATAATAGTTGACAGCCCAACACATCGGACAGAAAAATATCATCCACCAATTCCTCCTACACACTTGATACGACGAAATCAACTCCTCCCGGAACGTCTTCTGATCCTGCAACAACACCACCCTCGTCCCGTCCTCCCGCACAATAAACTCCCAAGGATACAAACACAGCCCCAAAAACGCTCCAACCAACATCAAAGCAAAAAGCCCTATATACGTCCCATCATTCACTCGACTCCCATTCCCCACCCCAGACTTCCAATTCTGCCCCACAGGAATCGCCGCCCCGATCACCACCCCGGATTGAAAAATCGTCCAAAAGATAGACACGTACAACCCTTTCTTCTCCTCCGAAGCATAAGCCGTAATCGCCGTGCCCTCCGCACACCACAGAAACGCAGCCGACAATCCACACCAACAGCCCCCGAAGATCACGAACGGGACGTTTCCCGTGTGGTTATAGCACCACAGACTCGCGGCGTAAGCGGCGTACCCGAACCCCCCGAACCAGAGCGTCCATTGCAAGCCGAAGTAGTTGAGACAGGCCGGGGCGATGAAGCAGAACGTTGTGAAGACGGTGTACAAGGCGATGTTCGCGATGTCGGAGAGCCGTTGGGTTTGTTGGCCCGCTCCGCCGAGGAAGGTGATGACGTTGTACATTCCTACCGTCAGGAATAAAACCAGGCCTAGCATGATGGCTTGGATGCGTGGGTGGGTGTAGGCGCGGATTTCGAGGCCGAAGACATGGTGGGGGTTTGGGAGCTGTGATGAATGAAGATGGGATGGTCAGTTCAGGGAATTCAAAATGTACGAGCAAGGATTCTTCTCTTCTGCTTGGGATGGATTGATGGAGGACGACTCAACTGATGAACTCCCTCGCAAATACTTCCACTCCTCCGGTTCATCGGGGAGAAGATTCTTTTCCCCTTTCTTCCGCGGTGCTCGAGGCACGAGCGCTTGGAAACGTGACCAACGCATCTCCTCCGATCAGGCGCGATTTCAGCCTTGCCTTGCTGCTGGCTGGCAAAAGTCATAAGCTCTCGCACGACTACTGAATTCCGGAAGGTGAGTGATAAAATGACAAGCATGTGATGATGGTATACCCTGAGGCGCGCGTCGAGTGGATGTATGTACTGTAGGGATAGACAGAAGTTTTGATCCCCTTAGGAGAGGTTCTCAGCTCCGATAGGTCTGATAGAAGGGGAAACTTCTGTCGGCAGTGGTAGTGGTGGTGGAGAACTTGCTGGTTTGTGAATGTTGCCGTCGGCCCGCGCGCCGTTAGAACTGCGACTGCATGTACTGATGATATCTAGGCACTCCACGCCCGCTCTTTCGAGAGGGCGGAGTGATTGATTGACGCAACCCCGGATACCGGCGGTCTATCTCTACCTACCAGGTACCTACTTGAAGGGCGGTATTATTCCGATCTGTTCGAAGCCTAGCAAAAACGTATTTCATACCAGATCTCATGATTATGCCCCTATTCAGTTCCTCTCATCAAGCAGACTACACTACTGCACTCCTCTGCTATGATTCATTGTTTCTACTATTGTCGTCGCAGTCGCATAGACACGGCAAAAGCCCAATCTTCACTGCCGATAGCATTTATTGCCAATCTTGGGGTTAAAATTATCCGATGATAAGAGTTCCTGGGACACCGACATATGCAAGGCGCATCCCAGCCAAACGTGCGGAGGCTCCAGTGCTCCGGCCACGAGGATAGTCTGCTCGGAGCCTCGGACGCAAATTTCGCGAAGCAGATCATTATTAGTTCTATTGTTGGGCGGCAGCTGGAGAGCGCATGTGAGAGAGACGAGGAGCTTGGTGGTTCTTGTGTACAATGAGCAACCAGTCACCGGGCCGGGTTGTGGTCCGTCTGTCAAGGTTTTCGGTGGTATCATTATACCCTGTGGAAGGGTCTCCGAGCCCTGCGACTGCTGTCCTACCGAATGGGAGAAGTAGATTGTGCCTGTGTTGAGTTCCAATCTACCACTCGGGCGGCGGACGCTATGACTCGGGTCTTGAGAGAGGTGTGTCGGAATAGTCCTCCGTCTCGTTGGCAATAACAGCGAAAGCAAGGATTCTCCACTTTCTTCCCACCCAGCTCCCTACCTACTCGGGTTCTTCACGCGTGATCCACGTGCAGTGCGAGACTTGCCGATCTTCATTGCAAGGGGGAGCTTCTCCTGGACCTTCCCAGCAGACGCAGGAGGAATAATCGCGTTGAAATGTTTCATCATCAGACAATTGGAAAGGTATTTCCAACCAGTAGATACCGCTACTGGTCTAGATCCAAACGCCATTTCTACCTCTTTTAGACCTGCTTCTCCTGTGCAAGAACCGTCATCGGACTACGCCAGAACTATGCCTCGTGTCATAGAAAAAGAGGATTGCTTCAATTGCACCATTAATGGTCGTCTTTGCGACAGAGCTTTGCATAGGTGTGGCACCTGCCCTGATGCATCTGAAGTCTGTCGGGGCTATCCGTTGAACCTCCGCTGGCGTAAAGGACTGACTACGAAGGACAAGCAGAAGGTGAGCACTGTTTCGTCTCATGTTCCACTGTGGTTCGAGAAATGACTGGTGTCGCAGTTCCGGTTCAAGTCAAGACGACGTTCGTCTGCTTCCGTCACGAGTCCACAACGCGTCACACCGCCAACCCCAAAGGTTGAAACTGTCCAGTGGGTTCCTACTCCCTGTGCAGCGCCCATTGAGACAATCTTGGAGCAGTCGGAGCCCTTTCCCACGCCCACAGAACTGCTTCAAGACTCCATCAACACGGAGCCGCTATTCTTCAACGATTCCGTCCCGGACCCTGGTGGATTGTTATCCTTTTCTCCATGTGCCATTACGCCGGCGAAAGATGAATCACCAGAGAGCACCGGAGACAGCTCTCAGACCCAAAGTGGCGAAGACGCCGACGATGCCGTCATAAGACAACCAGACCTCGAATGGATCAGTCGCACGCCACCCATCTGCGACAGCTCTTTCACCCTTGGTCCAGTACGGCCGCTTTCCCTCCAAATCGATCCCGATCTGCAGGATGAGCCATGTACAGCTTGGCCAGTCGTGGACTTGTGGCAAGAATACCGGAGCTTCACCAAGCCTGCTCAAGTGGGAAGTCTCTTAGATCTGTGTGAGGTTGCCTTTCGAGTAATCGTCAACATTCGCATACTGACGTTGGATGCAGATAATGCCGAGCTTTGTGCTCTGCCCATCACGCACGATGTACCCGCGAATCCATTCCGGTGCGATAATAGTCATGGACAGTCCAAGTATCAGATTCATGCGGTCATCGCCTTCTCGACGCAGTATCTCAGTCATTCGGAGCAAGTGTCACCGCATGATCTCATGTGGCTCAAGGATACAGCGACGAAGCAGTATAGTCTTGCACGGAAAGGGAGACAGGGACACTACCGCAGCTCTTTCCTCGACACTCTCTTGATTATCTGCACGTTAGAACATCTGCACCGAGCTGCTGGTCCTTGGCGAGGATTGCTCTCCGACGTGATGGAGATAATTGAGTCATCCGGCGGCGTGGCGAGCATGCCCAAATCGACTCGTCAGCAGGCCCAACTGGCCATGTTCCTGTGGTGGGATGTCACGTTGGCACTGCTGTGTCGCTCACGCTGCGTACTACCAAGGCAGTACTACGATTTTGTGATGGCCTGTGAGGATGAGACGACCGAGTGGGACTTCTTCTCATTGACAGGCGTGCCGAAGAGCCTGTTTCGCACGCTAGTAGAGCTGGTGCGGCTAGCACATGAAAAGGAGCGCACCCTGACCATGACTTGGGCGACGTTTAATGATGCCAAGGTGCTGGAAATCGAAGAAGACCTCCGTCGCGCGGAGACGCACATACCGGCGGCGTTCAACATCAGCGACGGTGACAGCTCTGAAAGAGTGCAGCAGAAGCTTGACTCCGTAGCTTGTGTACAAGCCTGGAAATTTGCGCTCTTGTTGTACTCGGAACGAGTCTTCCACTGGGAACGAGAGGTTGGTAGGCAGTCAGCACAGATCACTGCTCTCGCGAGGCAGACTTTGGACACTGTACGGAGTTGTCGTCCGCCCTATGCAATCCAGAAGCAGGTGCTTCTTCCTGTCTTTATAGCGGGTTCAGAGCTCGATGACAGCTACTCGAGACAATTCGTGCAGCAGTATTGCGAGACGTGGCAGGCAAAGACTCGCTACCAGCTGTTTCGAGATTCCCTCGGATTGCTGAGGACAATATGGAGTCGAAGAGATCGTTGTGGTGGAGATGTGAATGTTTGGTGGGGATCTGTTCTTCCGGAAATGCAGCAAACGGCGTGGCTAGATGGAAAGGTAGTGCCTGTGAACTTTCTGCTGGGATAGGTGCATAGGAGTTCAATTGGGCAAAGAGAGGGACATTATGACTCGGTCTGTACCATATCCTTGTTACCCTGGATGATAATCAGCGTCAAAGGTTTTAGCAGTAATGATACGCCGTTGAATACTCACTTTTGTGGTCGGATCAAGCACAACTCTTGGGTTGTTAGAGTTCACCCAGCCGAGAAAGGGCTCACTAACAGTGTATCCGCAGATGTCTTGGAGTGCTCTTGGCAGCGTCTTCACCTTTTCCAGGTCCATGTTGAGGTAATGGTTCTCTTCCTGCCTAAGCCAGCCTCTGCGATACAAGGTTGTAATTCGTCAGCAACACGAAATCAGTCATCTCGTCGGACAACTACCTTGTCATGAAGCAACTATACAGGAGCCGCTCCTCATCCTCAGTGGTATTGCTTCCGCCGCCATGATAACACGATGCGAACATCATGAACGCGTCACCCTTTTCCAGCTCTGCAGGAACCGCGAGATCGTCATCTGGTTCGCGCTCGTGCTCCCACAGATGAGATCCAGGGATGAAGCGCGTTGCGCCATTCTGAATGGTGGACTTCTTTGCGGCGACGAAAAATCCGATGCCAGTATCACGTTGAAGGTCGTCAGGATATTTGTCAGCTCTCCGAGCAACCACTTGGTCAATGTCAGCGATGTGGACCGGGGTAGGTACTTAGAAACCGGGGAGGAGGCATGTGCATACCATGATAACACCAGTCATCGCGATGGAGAGGTTGTGCTGTTGCACC
This sequence comes from Pseudocercospora fijiensis CIRAD86, assembly GCF_000340215.1. Classification (NCBI taxonomy): domain Eukaryota; kingdom Fungi; phylum Ascomycota; class Dothideomycetes; order Mycosphaerellales; family Mycosphaerellaceae; genus Pseudocercospora; species Pseudocercospora fijiensis. The sequence continues at coordinate 10,943,750 of NW_006921532.1, forward strand.
TGGCCGGATAGAGAAGCAGACGCTATTCATAATTTGAGGTTTGGAAGTCGCATAAGTCTTTTTGTGTCCGCTCCAGAACCAATTCTTTGTCGTCAAAAATTTGTCGCACACGGCTTGATAGAGTGGATGCATTACAACCTTCTCGGCGCATGTCCTGGAATTGGGTATCAACGCATAGCAGCGTCTTGTTTGTTCCGGGAAAAAGTCGCCTTCCCAGGGCGTATCAGCTTCGAGCAATGGTCGCAGATCATCTATTGAAGAAGCTCGTCAGCAGCATCTCATTGGACATCATCATTGAGTCGCACTTTGAATGGTGTCGAGGTCCTCATGAGGAACTGCGTTCTTGATCACACAGCCTCCAGCTATCTGCTCGCCAATTTAATATAAGAAGCCCCAAGAGGAGTACTGATCACCCCAGTACCTTGAGCGCCTCTACGACCTCATCGACTGAAGATGTGTTGTCCAAGATGGCCACCTTCGGCAGGTCTGCCTTGGTCGCATGGCCGTTGGCAGTGCCGTTGGTCTGCTGCTTGCTCGGGTGATAACTTGTGGGATCAGTGTGCGCGAGACCTAATCCAGGTGCCATTGCGATCGAGTTCCGGTCCCAAGCTGAATTGACGTACTAGTAGACGAATGCCATCATGAGATCTCGGCGGGAGGCCTTTATGTCCAACCAGTAGCACATATTCGAAGTACCAAGCCAACATTCGCACGCCATGCAGGCAAGGGAAAAATTTCCGCTTCGGAACCAGTTAGGGAAATTCGGCACTGAAAGTGTTGGAAGTGGTATTCAGCGATTGATCAACTTGCCGAGACCGGGTTAGAATATATAGGCTAGATACCATGTCCTACTCGATTGAGTAGTTATCACGGCCGCCACCGAATCCTGTTGGTTTCTGTAGCGTCCTGCCGCGCAGTAGGCCCGAATCAGACCAACATGCATGGACTTGCAATACGAGTTCAAGCCGTGTCCAATATCCAAAACCACTGGCGCGCGGACGAAGCTCTAGCGACAATGGCAACATGAGAGTCCACAGCACTCGCACCATGTCCCCGACGAGGGACCGGTCTATCAGACTACCCAGGGCGACTTAGTACTCGAATGCGCCCTGCCTGTCATTTCCCAAGCTCTTGCACTGGCGGTTTTGTGGATAGGAGGCCAAGGCGAAGATGACCCTTACTCTGGCGTTACTGGGTCCGAGCAGATGTTGAACGCTGGTGAGAAGGGAGGCATAGCTGAGATTTGAGACTGCGGCGCCTCGCATCCGAGGCTTTCGCGTAGGGTGTAAGATGAGGAATGAGGTCGTGCACTGGAGGAGGGAGAGAGAGAGTTGATCTGCTGAGTCGACGCTTAGTCAGGGCCGAGGCGCGATTCCAAGCCTTGGCGGACGGGGCAGGTCAGACGTTGACCATGAACTGCATCATGCTCCTATACAAGGCACTCACGACTCCAAGACCGAGTGGCAGTATGGAGCGAGTGAAATATGGGAGAGTAGTCTCACGGCAGATCCCGTGTCTCATGTATAGGCAAGTATCTGCACGGAGTCGTGCTAAGCCCATTTGCCGAGCACGCCCATCAATACCATACCGCAGATGAGCGAGAACAAGGCACCCAAAGTCTTGAGAAGATTGGCATGCAGCAGTTCTGCTCCCCCAATGACCCAATCTCTGGCCCACATATCGACCACGCCCACCCAAACCAAGATACCAGCCGAAAGGGCATCCAACGTGCCGAATGTGATGACCGTAGCCGGATTGTTACCATTGAAGCTATCGAGGACGCCAATGCCAATCGCCATGCCGAGAGGCGTTATCAAAGTGAAAGCGAGTGCCATGAAGAACTTTCCCGGCCAGATAGCACCTGGAAGAAGGGCAATTCGTGCCCCCAGGGCAAGACCTTCAAAGAATTGGTGGAAGACGATCACGACGAGTAAGGTGCGATAGAAGCTATCGCCAGCGACGACCAGAGTCAGGCCGATCAAGATCGAGTGAAATAGAATACCTGCTTCCATCACCGACACGGACAGCTTGGTGTTCGCCCCACCGCCATGATGATGGTCCACGGCAAGCAGCATGTGGCGATGGGCCTCGTCCGATGAAGCTCCACTGGGACTACCTTTGTCTGCAGCATTGTTGTCGATGACGGCGGCGGAATCAGAGTTGCCTCGAGCCTCTTTTGCTGCGACGTATCGGTGACCGCAGTAGTCAATCAGGAACGAGAGGAAAATGCCGGCCATGACGATTGCGGAAGTCGTGCCTTCATAGCCCAGCTCTCCGATACACTCGTTCGAAAACATGAGCTCGGCATGTGTGTACAGCTGAATCCTGTTAGCAAAACACCTTCGCAAAGCGAGATGATCCTACTGACATGGATGAAGGCTGTCGCGATGATAATGCCTGTACCAAATTGCTTGACCACCATGAGCATAGTCATCGCGATGCTGGTATCCCTCAGGCCAGGGATCTTGTTGAACATCATTGGTGCGAAGACACCAATGGCACTGGTAATCAAGATGACGAAAAGTGTTCCGACACGAAGGCCGACATTGTACTCGCGTTCTTGCAGACCACACGACAACCCTTCACTTTCGCTATGTCCAGTGCAGTGCCTGCAATTCAGTCAGCCTAGGGCCTGTCAAATCGAAGAGAAACGACCTACTCAACCCCGGCATGAAAATGACAATGCTGGTTCTCTTCCTCGGCTCCAGCGCTACCAGCTGCTTCACTGGCAGTGCTGCTCTCTTCCGAAAGGATGGTGACCTCTTCTCCTGCGGGATCGAGACAATAGATCTCAGCGCCGTGAGAATGGCATCCAGTGTACTGAGACGGAATCTCTCCGGTTGGCGTTGCTTCTACCTGGACCTCATTGCCGGCTCCGTTGATACAGAAGATCGCAGTCTCATGCGAATGACAGTCGGTCACAGCAGTCGTCTGAACGGTCCCCGTTGCAGTTACAGTTGCACTTGCAGACACCGGTAGCGTCGCAGTTCCAGAGACCGCATATGTCGCCCGAGCACTCTCAGATCCATCTGGACCGAAGCAGTACTCAACGCTGGCACCTTGCTCGGAGTGATTGTGGCATCCGGTGTATGTCGTTTGGGCGTTTGCAGTGCCAACGATGAGCGTGAATAGTACAACAGCTCTCGTCAACATCTTCATTGTAGCCTTCCCCAACCCTATCTAAACTTGGTGTAGTTGCTCAGCTTATAACCAGAAAATGCTCAATATTCCCGTTGGAACAAGGCCCATGACGACCCACGAGGAGTGCAGGGACTGCACGTTGAAGTCTGCCCACGGCCATAGCAGCGACGGTCAACGCCGAGCAGAAGCATGCAAAAGTGCCCAGAGAACTGTATGGGCGAGGGGTGGGATGCTGCTTGGCTGCGCGTGCGGCTGTGAGAGCGGACGGACATCCATACGCTTATGGAAAAGTGGCAGATGCGCCAAGTTGAATGAGGTTTCACAGGCCCAACGACGAGTGGAACATCAGTCTTGTTTGCTGAGAAGTGACTGGAGAATGACTGTCAGATGCTTGGATGTGATGGGGCGGCGATGCGCCGAGAAACCATCAAGGTCAGACTTGGCTCTTCTTTCACGCTTCGCGCTTGGGTCTTGGCTTCTTGGTATAGAATATCGCTTGGGTTCCTGAATACAACCGCATGTGCATTGAGTTATGGGCGCGCATCACGCCGCAAGCCTGAGAGTAAGCCGAACATTGGCCAGACAATCATTTTGGTAGTCATGGACCAACAAGAGGCGACTCTCTCAACGTCAGACTTCGTGGGATGACTGACTGCAGATGGACTTCTTCGTGGCCAGAGATTTCCGGAACGAGAGATGAAGGAAGCGCCTTCGCTTGCGCACTCGCTTACATCTTGGATCTCCAGATCAACGGTGGGCCCACAGCAACATGTCCTCCGAGTCCGTGGAGTGACATATGGGACACCACGGTGTCGGCCACGCAGGGCAGGCATTGGCAAAGTCGTCAGTGGAGGCCGAAGGTCCAGCCTTGACATCTCCCAAGGCTGTTCAACGGGGAAATTCCGATGTCTGTGCCGTCGCTCGCTGAACCGTGATGGTTTAAACCTGTCCAGAAGAAGTAAAAGTGGTCCGGAGCGTCTCTTGGCCATGGACTGGTATAGATGACTTGCGGCGTTTCCCTCCACATGGTCTGTGGGGGATGTTAAGCACATGTTCGTATAAAGAGATGGAGGGCCCCTAGTCAGTTAGACCTCACTACCTCCGGCCTCATCATCGCCTCTCATTGCCAAGATGCTATCCTTCGCCGCCCTCTTAGCTGCTCTGGCAGCAGTCTCAGCCGCTCCCATCGAAGAGCGACAAGCCCCATTCGAGATAACCATGCAAGCACCATGGAATTCCGGAGCCATCACAGAATTCCAGATCCACGGCAGCTGTAATTCTTCACAGAAACATCAAATCCTCACAGGCCTCAGCGAAGCCATCGAGCTCGCGCAACACGCCAAAGACCACATAAATCGCTGGGGCAACTCGAGTGAAATCTACCAAAAGTATTTCGGCCACGCGCCTACAATTCAAGCGCTCGGAGCTTTCGACATTCTCGTCAACGGCGACAAGCGAAACGCTTTATTCCGCTGCGACGATCCAGATGGAAACTGCGCATTGATGCCAAGTATGTCCCCCCCGTCCAACAAAGCCAACCAACTCACGTTCAATCCTAACCAACTCTCCCCATAATAACAGCCTGGGCCGGCCACTGGCGAGGAAGCAACGCATCATCCGAAACCGTCATCTGCCCAACCTCCTTCTTCCTCCGTCGTCCCCTCTCCACAGTCTGCGCTCAAGGCTACAATGTCCGAGAATCCTCTCGTCTGATTTTCTGGGCTTCGGATTTCCTTCATCGCCTTTACCACGTCCCGGCTTTCGGACAGGGATTTATCGAGCACTTTGCCGAAGGCTATGAGGGGATCATCGAGGCTGCTGCGGAGAATAGTCCTAATGCTACTCATGACTCTGATGGGTTGCAGTATTTTGCTCTTGAGGCTTATGCTTATGATGTTATTGCGCCGGGGGTGGGATGTCCCGGTCCGAGTGGGCCGCCGAATTCAGAGAGTAGCTCTTCTGTGCCGGTTGCTACTGCTACTGCAACAGTTGCGGCTGTTGAGGCATCTGCTACCGCATCAGCGTTACCAGATAATTGTCACACTCACGCGAATGGGGATGTTCATTGCTCATGAGAAAGAAAGCAATACCATGATGAAAAGATTCAAAACCCCCAACCCCTGTATATATATATATGTATACAACGCACCTATAAAACCAGTCCAAGCCTACCATCACAAACCACACCTCCCTTTTCACCTAACGTATAAGAAACGTCGTATCATCCCTCCCCTCCTCAACATGTTCCTCCATCATCTCCCCCTTCATAACCCCATGCACAAACCCATACCCCACAAGTTCATGCTCCTCACCATTAGGCCTCAAAAGAAAAGGAAACCTGCCCCCATACAGAATCACCACAACATCTCCCACTCTCATATTCGCAGGCCCTAATCCCATACGCCCCGAAGCGGAAAGGAAGTATCTACGATTCTGACAAGCTTTTAAAATTGCGGTGCTGGCGCGCGATGCGCTTCGCATTTTTGCGTCCATGCCTGTGTCCGGGTCGACGACGACGGTGGATGCTGCTGAGGCGGAGCGGATGTGGTGAGGACCCGAAGGTTCGGATGGGGTTTGAGTGGCTACGCCAGTTTGGGTGCTGGAATCTGCGTATTCGACGACTGTGTCGGCTCGAGAGACGGATCTCAGATTGATGCGGGATTCGCTTCGATAGAGGTCTCGGCCTGCTTCGGAACCCATTTGCACGGTCGTGGCAGCGGATGCGTTGCGGAGGTGATTGTGCATGTGTGGGTCGGGAGATCTTCTGACTTGTACTGTGGATGAGCTTGAGCCCGAATGCATACGACTGTGCGAAGTGCCGTTTCCGTTACGTCCGGATCCAGAGCTGCTTGTGGCGACGGTCGAGCGGGATGGCGAGCGGGAATGAATCGACCGATTCCCTGAGCCTCCTCCAGAGCCTGAGCTTCCGGTCATGGTGCTATTGCGAGAAGGAGTGCGGACTGAATAGGACTTTCCTCGTCGAAGGGAACCCGAATTGCCTATGCCATGGCCTGTGCCTGTGCCTGTGCCTGTGGTTGTGGTTGTGGTTGTGGTCGCGCGAGATGGTGAACGTAGCTGAAGCTGCACAGGAATTTCATCCACTTCTTCCGAGATTGTCGAAAATCGGGACACGACGTCCGAGCGCATTTGGTACTCCATTACCATTCCGTAGCCGGTACCTGTGTGGTTGACTCGTTGCCAAGTGGGTGGAACGTGGTGCTCTGCCAAATATTCTACTAGAATGTCAAATTCTTGCATGTCTCGCTCTGTGATGGGTTCGTTTTCAAGATTCACGCCTCCGTAGAGCGTATCAATCAATGGCTTGTGTGCACTTCCATCTTCGTCTCGGGTTGCACAAGCCTGACTCAGGCGCAGGACCTCCTGCAGGAAAGCCTTTAAAGATTTTGGGTCATCGGTGACAGGCATGGAAACGGTAGCCACATATGCAGCTGGCATTTTATCGACCGCAATGCCTTTCGCGCTGAGGATTTCTGGATCTACTGAGTTCCAGCTGACTTTTGCGAACTGGCGCGCGTGAGCACTGAATACAGCAGAGAACGGCGCCATGGGAGCTCCAGAGACTGCAAGAACTTCAGGCAATGGCGTCCAAGAAGGCATGGCGAGTTCAGCCCAGCTGTCACCTTTTGGTCGACTGGCGTGCTCAAGAATGTTCAGATCATGGGCTTCAAGCATTGAATACCTTGCGGCGTCCGTGAGTATGGTGGCTAGTGGTCTGCTGTAATCCGGTCGGAGCAGAGGAGGTACTTCTCTCGCAGAGGACAATCGTAGATATAGCCCAATGATTGCATAGACGTAGTCTTTCGGCTCACTGCATCGGAAATGCCATAGCGGCTCGATGAAGTCTGAGAATTGAAGCGCCCTGGAGATTCCGTTCGCACCTCCAGAAGCTTGCTTCTTATGCCAATCAAGGAATTCTCGCCTGCTTCCACCTTCGAATGCTTGCCGATTCCAGCCTCGATAGCGACCAAACTTGTCCACAAAATCGATAAGACTAGCAAGGCACTCGTAATTTCTTTTCGCAGGGCCAAGTCGCTTTGGTAGGAAGTTTTGCTTGTATACGATCCAGGTAAACACTCTTAGCAGCTTGGACAAGTCGAACTCGTATATACCGCAATAACATCGACTTTCTGCTGCAACGGCCGCTTCTTGCACCACCCAGAGCCGACGAAACCAAGGCCTGGCGAAAAGGCTCAGTATTGGCGTTTCATCGAAAGGAAAAGAAAAGCCGTGGTTGTCTCTATTCTCTAAATAGAAATGCGGATGATATGCATCATGTCTGGCCAGATCGTACTTCATCTCTGCTTTCAGCTCCATGTAAGTGTGGAATGCCAGGCCAACCGTTCCGTCGTCTGGCCCAAGCCAAATTAGATTTCTTTCCGCGCGCTTGTAGATCTCGTGCATTCTCGACACCTGCTCGCTCCTCTCCGCTTGGTCCGCTTGGTTTATGCATACCGAGTCGATCCAGAGGAACCGATAGTACTTCTTTTCTCGAAAGCGGCGCAGGACCTCTGCGGCACTGAGTGGTACATCGAATGATGAGCCATTCACCTCAATTGTGAAGAGTGCTGTTGGATCGCCCCAGACATAGGATATCGTTTCATAGACTTCCTCCTCCGCTTTTGGCAGAGGGATCTGAAACAGGCGACATCTGAGCTCATCTTCCTCCGCACCGGGCTTGACTTCCAGCAGTCGGATCTCTTGTCGACGGACATCCAGAGGCCGGTACGGGCTCTTGATAATTTTCGAAGCTACCTGACCGATCACATTCTTGACTTTTCTGCGAGGAATCTCAGGCTTCCCACCGCTTCCACCTTTCTTTCCTCGACCTTTGAAGAAGTCCATTGCGCCAGCTAAATCCAGCCCGAGCTAATATGGTCGGCCATGGTGCTCGTCAGGCACCAAGTTGAGTGCCACCGAACAGTAGGCAGTGAGCACACATTTTCGTTCTCCTGTGACCCCTTCCGCTAGCTAGCCCAATGCCTGTAGAATCTCCATATCAACCAAACCAACAACTTACAAGACCCCAGATCTGGCCTGGATGCTTGTCAAGGTTCATTGAGACCGGATCCGGACCTGAACCTAGCCGCCGTAGAGGAAGGTACAAGCTACGAAGAGATCGCATTGTACCTACATTATTATCGTTCCGTCGTCGTCGTCGTGGCCACGGACTATTGGCGCTCTCGCTTTTACGTGCCGCAGGATCTGATATGCCAAATGTGGCGCATGGGAAGGGAAGGTCGCAGTCGCAAGAGGAAGAAAGCAACGCGTCGTCGACTCGAGCGCCAAGCCACGGGAAAACCTCGTTGCGAACCGAGATGAACGCTCCTCACGGACAACGACATCGCTGAGTGACAGAGTCATCATTGATGAAGCGAAGATTGACTTCAGTACTATCCGGAGATGGTGGAATCCATTCTCACACGATGTGTACGTCGAGCAAGAGCATGGACGCAAATGGTTGGACAACTTGATCATGAAGAAGATCGCACCTCGGGAAGCGCGATGGCCTTGTCGATATCCTGAAGGCCGAGCAAGAGCGTGAACAAGAACATTGACGTTAACGTGCGTCGTGATAGGAGAACAATACCTACTGGAGCTGGATGGTATACACACACCTGCAATTATCTCGCCGAAGCCCATACTTCTAAAGCGAAGCTGTGTTCATACGTTGCGGCTGTATGAAACGCATGCACTGAGTACGGGCGCCCGCCGCCAGGCTACAGGCTGCTGGAAGGGAACAGTGAGCAATGTGCGTTGACATCGTTTGATGCAATGGAGCCAGTCAAGTGACATTTCACCCAGTGGTGCTAGAGCGCCTGAGAGAAGTATGCATGATATGATGATATCTTGACATTACGATCATGATTATCTCCGTCCAGCAGGACTATCCTATCCATCGAACTCAGCGCTCAGGTATCACTTATGCTTTCACGCTCAAAAAAAATGTATGTACAAAAAAAACTGTGCTGTTGTGCCATGCTTCGCTGTCAAGCATCAAAAAAGCTGACCATTCCGCCTCAGTTCACAGGTCACAATGCCATCTCGTAGCTCCTGCTCGTGACCGGTCTCCAGCCATCACCACCGTCCTCGTCCCGGGCACTTCCCGCTGTTTGAGGTCTTTCTGCGAAATTGAACTCGCTGATCTCGCTCCAGGAAGGATAGTGCACACTCGGCTCAGCCAGGTATCGATTCTCTTCCGCAATTCTGTTCCGTAATAATGGACTGGGATTGCTCTTGCTGGGTGTCAAAGGACTCACTCCGGGGACAGAATACACCGACGAGGAGGACTGGTTGAATTTCGCGAAATTCTCCCGGAATGGTGAGCCCTTGGCCGGCGATGGTCGATGGAAGGCCGGCGTAGGCGGTGAAGGTTTACATTCTGCAATGTGTCCATGTCGGCGCCAACGTGGAGAGAAGGGTATTGGTGATCCTCGCATGTTTCGCAAGCTGCCGGCGAGGAGTGCCGGAGGAATGTTGGCTGGTGTTCGATTGCTAGAAAAGCCATTTCCTGGCGCGGAAGGGTTGGCGTTTGCGTCTAATACTCTTTCTTGGTCTGAAAGTGGTAACGAGACCCAGTTCGGCGAGTCTGGTGGTGAGCCCGGTGGGCCAACAGGGCCTATGCTGTCAGGATCTGAGTCCAGAGATTCTCCTCGACCCAGAAGATCCGTTCTCTCCTCTGACGAGGTGATCGATGCAGTCTCAATCATCACAGCGGGATTGTCAGCGTAAGGAGGAAAGTTGCGACTGTTGTCTCGACTGTGTGTCGTGAAATGTGCAGCGTCTCGTTCTGCAACGGACGCCAATGGGAGTGCATCGTCGGCTTCTTGCTCAGCGACTACGAAAGGATTCGTCGTCCACGTTGACACTCTCCGCGACGGCGATTCAGTGTCCATTTCTGATATCGCAGCAAGGTCGTCACCAGGCAGCTCATGAGAGTTGCTGGGGCCCGGAACCGGAAGCAATTCTGGAATTCCTCTTCTGATTGTAGAGTTTGACTTTTGAAGACGCGTTGGTCCTCTTCCGTACACTGGATGCACAGGATCCTCTTGTATGACTTGATGCCGTACATAAGGCTTTTGGACCGGCTCTGGTAATTTCTCATCACTGTCGTCTGGTCCGAGCACACCGCCAGCTGCCGCAGCATCACCACCACCTCTACCACTCGTCTTACGATTTAAGTAGTTGGTGGCAGCCATGTAGCTTCGGCTGGGCTCTGTTGCCTCCATCCTCCACGGCGTCACGCTCATGTTACGAGACAGATTGGAAGTCAAAGGCTCGGTGGTGGCAGTCGTACAGACTGAACACCTCGCAGGTCTGAAGAACGATCCGCTCTTCTGTTTTCGGCGCCATAAGAGAAAAAATATTGCTGCCGCAATTCCGACGGCGACGAGGCTTACAAGAATTCCCAGAATTATAGCGATGCCTCTATCGCCAGCTTTGCTACCATGCTGTTTGAGCGGGCTTGCACTAGTGCTCATCGAAGGTTGTGCAGAAGTTGTTGCACTTGCAGACGACGACGTCGTCGCAGTTGAAGATGCCGAGGTTCGAGAACTGGGCCTCTGCGTGGTGGAGATTAATGTTGTCGCAGACTTTGAATTGGTCGTCGCTTTGGGGAGGATCTCGGAATTTTGAGTTCGGGTAGGAGCCGCTGGACTACTGGGGATGGATGTCAATGTCGTACCAAATATATCCAGGGTCTGTGGCCAAGTCAAGGCTTGCACGTCGATCGTCGAAGGCGTGTAGTATGGATAGTTGGCAGTGAGGATTTGAGAGAAAACCTCAAGAACGGAGTCGATATGGTTGTGCGTCGTTGTCGGTGCGGAAAATTGATGGTATTGCCCGTCGTCAAAGCCGCTGTTTTGTGCGCTTCCTCCTCCTCCAGTAACTGGTTCGCCTTCGAGCACGTCCAAAGCCGTTTGAGCCGCTGCAGCTGACACGAGTAGTGTGAAGATCCAGCGTTCCGTGTGATAGACAGCTCCCATCCTCGTACGGCTGCGAAAACGCACTCCCGCTATCAGCTTCCAACCCTAGCTCTTTCGTTCTCAAATGTATCATCGAGTGGTATCGTCGGTCGTGGCCAAAAGTTCATCAGTAAAGCACCGAGGCGGATGGGCCGCCATTATAATCAGGTTCATCGAACAAGATTGCGGCTGTCTTGGATGTACGCTTGCAATTAGGCTCTGGCTCATTATCCTGGCTGACTTGCAGTCAGCGCGTGGGAAGGCTGGTGTGATTGCAGGCCAAGTTTAGAAAGATTGCACGTGCCCGAACATGTCCTTGCTGCTGCAAGATGAACGCATGGCTTCGACTTCCTTCGCTGTTCGGTCGCTTCAGGTCTTGAAACGAGTACTGGCCGTTTCTCAATCTGTTTTAACGTTGCCTCGATGCGGGTGCTGTTTGAAGCAAAGTCGAGTGAATCAGCTATTACCCTCTGCCCCGAAGTATCAGTACAATGCGACTCGAGACATGCTGCATTACGCGATTGCTTCTTTCACTTGCAGTCGAGCAGCGGAAATTGAGCAGGCTTCCTGCAGTCGTCGTCTTCAATTAAGTGGTCCGGTCGCCATCGATTGGCTCTGGTGCCACGATGGGGGCTGATAGATGGTTGAGACGGCCATCGATGGTATCATACCTAGCGACTCTCCGAAGCCACTTCTTCGCCATCATGAACACCAGCGCAGCACAGCAGTTTCAACCGATGTACTCGATGTGGCAGCCATGGCGCGATTTGTTCGTAATGCGCATACGAGCAGTCTTGAACACCCGACAGAGCTGGGTCCTGCTCGTCGGAAAGTTGCTGATCTCACCATGTCTTGCAGTCCTTTGACAGCAGTATGCTTGACGCACAGCCGTTTCTCTGTCCCGTCTAGAGTGTAGACCGGTCGTTGTCACTCACGTAGGCTCACACCTTGTGTGGCAAGGCCTCCAGGCTGTCCGGGCGCATTGACATGGCCGTGGTATGAGTGCTGCACGGGGAAATCAGTGCGCTTCGCAGTAGAGCGGCGACCAGCAGCACCACCGCACCGCACCGCACAGCAAAGCAGCACCCGCGTGCGCAGCCGCCTGGCTGTGGCATATGGCATGCATGGATAACATTAGAGGACGCTTGAGTCAGGTATTTGGCTGTGGTCTCATGCGTGTCAGTTGCCGACGGTGCGGTTGTGGCTTTGGGCGCTTGGGAGTGGAAGATTGCAAGCTCTCCTGGCCGTTGGTCCTCTGTTGCTGAAGGGCTCAAGATGGCTGCGGCCGGTCTCAAAACGGACAACTCAGATCGACTTGATGACGCACACTCAGCTCCTCCTTTCTGTTCGTCGGGTAGTCGCCGTTGATGCTGGAGATAGCGAGGAAGGTGCAAAGGTGCGGTGCTTCGCTAGCTCGTTCCATGCCTGCCTGCAGATCTGCAAATTTAGATTTAGACTTTTTCACCAGCCACTGAGAGCGCCTGGCTTGGCTTGGCAGCGGCCGCGGCCGCGGCCTTTCTCCGAAAGCTACTCTGCCCTGCTCTGCTTCCGCGACACTACACTTAAGCACGTCGCCATGGACTATCAGAACCGCGCCGGCTCAAAATTTGGTGGCGGCGGCGTCGCCTCACAGTCCGCAACAAATGCTGACCGTCGCGAACGTCTACGGAAACTGGCGCTGGAGACAATCGACCTCGACAAGGATCCATACTTCTTCAAGAACCACGTCGGTAGTTTCGAGTGCAGACTGTGCTTGACCGTTCACCAAAACGATGGCTCGTACTTGGCGCATACTCAAGGTCGCAAGCATCAGACAAACTTGGCGCGAAGAGCGGCCAAGGATGCGCAATTAGGCAAGAAGCACGAGGGCGAATACACAGGCGCAAATGCGGTGCACATCAAGCGCAATGTCGTCAAGATCGGAAGGCCCGGTTACAGCATCACAAAGACCAGGGATCCGATCACGAGACAAGAGGGTCTGCTCTTTTCGCTCCAATATCCAGAGATCTCGCAAGGCATCGAGCCGCGAGTGCGATTCATGTCAGCATACGAGCAGAAAGTGGAAGATCCTCCTGACAAGGCATTTCAGTATCTGCTTGTTGCCGCAGAGCCCTACGAGACTTGCGGCTTCAAGATCCAGGCGCGAGAGGTGGATCGGCGTGAGGACAAGTACTGGACCTGGTGGGACCAGGACAGCAAGCAGTTCTGGATTCAGATCAACTTCAAGACCGAGCGTGACGAGCGTTTCAGCGGTGTACCTGGTCTTGCACCGACTCGCAGATGATCACGCGAGCACGTGGAGTCAATGAATGAGCACGCTGCCGCAAGCAGTGTCAAGGCGTCCGGTGCCAAACGCAGTACCCGCCATGGCTGCCACTAGCTCGGCGGTAGCGAAAGGAATACTGGCAAAGATGAGTGGATGTTGATGACCTCCTCCAAAGCTGCATTGAAAATCTTGCCGTACCTCCATTCGGGCTTGTCGAGGTCAGCGTGATTTCCTGTCATGATGGAGAGACAGGAACGTGCCATAACGCTGCAATCCTGCAACGCTGCGATTTGCAAAACCAGGCAGGATCACTCGAAAAGCGCATTAGCCACAGAAGGCAGTCAAGTAAGGCAGTTCACTTGTTACGAGCAAGAACATAGCTGATCACTTTGAGGTTTCAAATGATGGCTGCGGGATTGTGACGGCCTAGAGGGCGATCAGTGTTATGTGGTACGTAAGCTCGAAAATCATGTTTCCCTCAGTTTGCGTCCGGCAGGACATTGACTCGGGCATCTCTCATATGCAAGACCGCTTCTGGCTTCGAGGATCTCGCTCTCGATCGGGCAACTTGAACGGCAACATGAACGCCTAGATATTGTTCACCTGCACCGGGACGTCGTTCTGCTCCAGAGCATCATTGTCATGGCTCTTGAGACTGCACGCCGACCGCTCCCTCAATAGGATTCGCAGGTGCAGCCTATTGTCCAGGAACCCAGACCTCACGCGATTGTCGACAGTGCGATCATAGTAGACTCTCAATTGTCGCGAGAACAATAGAAGTTACAGGTACAAATTCTTCCATCTCGCCCTTCGTCCTCTTCTTTGTTCACTTTTCATACCAACATCCCGCATTCGGACCGCTTTGTCTACATCATCGCGACTATCAACACACATCTACGCACAACACCGCATTTCTCAAATTGCGTGCGAACAGCATGACGAAGCGCAAAGCGGAAGAGGTCGAGGCTGGCTCCTCTGACCAACTTAGCAAAGTCGCAAAGCTCTCTCAAAAAGAGTCTCAACCCGACAGCATCAACGAGGCCGACGCTCTCAACACCAGCACCACCAGCAACGCCGGCCCAAACGGCGACACCACCAACACCGAGAGCCCACCCGACGAAACCACTCCAAACTCACCTCAAGCCGACTCCACAACCCTCACCACCGCCGAGGCCACAGACACAGACCCCATCCCACCAAAACCGAAAGGCAAGAAGAAAGCCACCCCAGTAAAAACAAAACCCAAACCCACCCGTAAAACCACCCGCTCCAAAACCGAAACCCCTCCCTCTCCACCACCCCCATCAAAACCAAAACGCATCAACAAAACCCTAAAATCCAAAATCAAGACCCTCCTCACCTACCTCGAAACAAACCCACCCCCTCCCCTCTCCCGCACCACCCTCGAAATCCCCAAACCCCACCTCCTCGCCGCCCTCATGACAATGCGCCAAGACTACGAAATCGGAGATCCGAAATGGGCGGATCTCCAAACCGATGTTGGAGAAGCTGTTATCGAAGAGTTTGAGGCACCGACTGGAACGCTGGGGTTTATGACTGAGTGGGTGGTGCTGGATTTGAGGGTTAAGACGGAGATTGAGAAGATGGTTGAGGGTAAGGTTGAAGGGTGGGGACTTGAGGATGTTAGGTTTTTGGAGGTTGAGGTGGAGATGGTGGGGAGGAGGAGGGAGGGGGAGGCGGCGTGGAGGTTTTTTGAGAGTGTGGAGGATGTGCGGAGTGAGGATGAGGATGAGGATGAGGATGAGGGGGAGGGAAGGAGGTTTGGGGTTTGTCCTATGCCTGCTGCTGAGGTTTTTTGAAGCATCCATCCTCTTTCCTCCTCACGTCCTCAACATATCATACTTCAGTTCCTCCTGCGGCAAATCACGATACTTAATACTAGTCGGATGCATGCTCCTTCCTCACAGGCAAAATTCGCCTAACGTAAAGCTCCCCAACATTATAAGGTTCTGGCTTCGTCTCTCCATCCTCGAGACAAGTTTCGATCACATCGATGTTCGCACCAGGATCCTGACTGAAGAAGACCGGTAACGAGAAGCGTTCGGCACCAGTCTTGTTTCGTACGCGATGGACTGTAGCGACGAATTTCGAGTTGAATTGGCGTTCGAGGTACTAAAGAAAAGAAAGAAAGAAGGTGTTAGTCAGTCACGACAGAGACTGTCACTGATAATGGGGTAAAAAAAACACACCTGTCCGACATTAATAACCATAGTCCCGGGCTTCAGTGGAGCTTCGATCCAAAGACCTTCTCTATTCAGAACTTCCAAACCTGCCACTTCATCTTGCAGGAGTAGTGTGAACCAAGTAAAATCTTAATGCGCTCCAAGTCTAGCATCCTCAGGTCCGCAGTTCATAACACAATCTTCGGGTGTGGCAGGATAGTGCAAAGCTCGGATACTCCATATCGGGTATTGAAAATCTTGGTCGAAAGCATGTTCTTCGAGACCAAAAGCTAAAGCAAAGAGACGGACGAGTTTCATAGCAAGTGGAAGGATTTGGTCGTGATAGGCGTACATATCTTCGCGAAATTTGGAATCTCGGTCTCGGAAGGCCAGATGTTTTGGGCTTTGATGTGCTTAGGTATTTGGCCTTGAAAGTTTTGCTCCGTGTCGATTATGTAGTCGCCGAAGCTGGAAGCTTCTTTCATGTCGCGGCCTGAGGCTGGCGGAGGCAGAGGTTCGTAGCTTCGCATTGACACGGTCTTGAAGGCGTGAGTCGCTTCTTTGGCTTCCTCGGGCGCGGCGACGAAGCACTTCATGGCGTCAAAGACGGCTTTCTGTTGGGCATCAGAGATGTTGTGACCGGAGATGTAGAATAAGCCGCTGGTTGTGCATGCTTCGTAGATCTGCGCGGCAATGGCCTTGCGGTCTGAGAGTTCTGGTGAGTCGATGTTGGAAATGTCGATCGTTGGGATCGAGGTGAAGTTTCCTTTGGCTGCAGCATCTTTATTAATTGTACGATATGAAGCTTCTATGTTACCACCGTAGTAGTAGAAAACCTATACATCAGATTAGTACCTTACCTTACACGCACTTGGTGTGGCTCAATCCGATACATACGCCATCCTTTGCTGCCGGAACTGACTCCGGAGCTTTTTGCTGCTGTTCGGTAATAGTAGCCATTGAGCAAATCGGAAACTTCCAACCAAAGACAGTATGTCTCGTACTTGCTCGCCTGCTCTAGTATTCGTCTATATTAGACAATCACTTTTATAAACAATCCTTCAACGAATGTTGTGCGGACACGCCGGACAGTCATGTCTTAGCAGGGTTCAAGTGGTTTTCTTCGGAATCCGAACACCTTTATACCAAGCCTCGATCACCAGAAGGCAGGTATAGAGGGCGAGATTTCTCTTTCTGATCCTGTTACTGCGCCAAAATTAGTATTGACTGTGAACTTGTTGGTTTGCTTATTGTCGGACGGTCGGGCATATCAGTGGTCACCAAGACGAGGTCCTGTGCTCTACCTGTCGACAAGACATTTCTGACAGGTCTTGCAACCATTTTGGCAGCTATTTTGTCTCTGGGCTCATGACTGAATTGCAACCGACCCTGAAGCAACGGTCGCATAATACCCAATCGTGTGGCAGAGCCGGTAATGCGGAGCTGGTGGCACTGATGCTTTCGAAATCAGGTACAGCTTTGCCATTGGCCGTCCATGTGGTCATTCATCATAATCCACCCCCTTCTTTCGTTGAACATAGTGTAAGAGGCATTGAAAGAGATTCGAACAGTACGACTGTATTGCAGCTCGATCGGTTTCAACTAGCCCACTTCGAGTACCTTTCCCGACTCTTCACAAAACCTCGTACAATGTGTCGGTGAGCTCATCAAAAATACTGCGACCGGGCTGAAAATGCGACGCAGCTCACTTCGCCTCCTTGCCTTCCTTCCCACTGCCAGATGCCTTCTGCAAGATTTTCTTGCTACCAAAATATACTGCTTGCAAAGGACCAATTCCATTGTTCGAGGATCCACAACCGTGACACCGATTACATCTTCCACAGACGCTGGAGCCAAATCCATATTTGTCGTTGTTGGCGCAAACTCCACAGCCTCTGTAATCGGAAGCAACGCCTTGTCCGGTGCCGTTCCCAATCGGGTCGCTGCAGGCTCGACGTGAACGATGCTGATGAGTTTCTGTAGCCATGGTGTGACGAGCTGGAGCCGGTTGAGCTGGTCGTGTTGTGCGTTATAGCTTGATGGTAGAGTTGATGTCTTGCTACTTGCAGACCGTACTTATGAAGGATGGAATTGGGATGCCTGTATCTATGCATAAAGCCGACCAGCCATTCCTCTCGCGTTAACACTGCACGGCACTATGTCATTAGAGCTGGGCAATGCTGGGCTGGATCGACGATTCGACATTGAAGGATTCGATTCTGCCTGCCCACAGCCGCAGCCTTGGCACAATCAATCAGAGACCGAATTGTTGAGTCGGCTTGCAGAGGCGAGGAGTAGTCCATGTGATACTACTGTCTGCGCGCACGCGTCCTGGAAGACGACTCCTGGGAGACCCATGCTGGGAAGGTACTTATCCTGGAGAAACATAGGCGTGTCCGGGGTATCGCGATCTGTTGCGTCCAGTGTCGTGGGAAGGAGAGGCTAGAGACATTTCGTCTGCACAGCGCGATATCGAAGAAGTAGCGGCACCTATTGACTGGTATCCAAAGATGATGTTTCGGATTCGTAGAGTACAGCGTCTGAGCACATCGGAGTGAAAGTGGACACCAGCGGCCCGTAGTGCTTTCGCTCTGATGTGCTCGGGATGCCCTCGGAGGAAGTGGGCCGCCGAGCCGAAAGCCACACCGACTTCACCTCACTCACCTCAGCCCTGCGAATCTTGCCCAAGCGAGGCAGAATTGAGTCACAAATTGAATAACTTCACAATGAATGCAATGACTGAGAAGCAAAAGAGAGAGGCACGATTTGATGGGTTTGAATGAAGATCATTTTTGACTTATTGAAGTACCAAAGGCCACCTGCGAGAGCACCAAGCTAAAAGTTACAAAGAACCTGAATGAATACCACCAAGATCACCAATGAACACCACCAAGCCAGCGAGCAGCGAGAGCATGAAATCATACCAAAGTCGAATCAAAGTCGTGAATGGATTGATTGAGATGCCGAAGTCGTGAAATGTCGAAGTTGTTGTTGAAAGTCGTGATGTGATTTGATGAATGCTGAAGTCGTTTGAATCGCCCTGCCCTTTGCATTCTCTTTGCCCAGTGAGGCCAGACGAAAGACCGAAGGAGTACGTGGGTATATACCCACGCTCAAATCGGGCCGCTCTTATGATATATCACAAGAGCCAGAACACAACAAGTTCGCTACTGCCTTGACCTGACCCAAAAAGGGCGCCAGCAGCTGTATATCAGCGACCCTGTCACCGTGAGGCCGGGCGTTACGACTGCAGCCAATCGCTAAAACAAGTGTGTCTGAACGTTCTGTTTGGTATGCCATCCCTCCTATTTGAACGACCCCAGGCCGCGCCACCCAATGGCTCTTGCCCGCCACCACTGATCTCCGTCACGCTGTCATGCCTGTGCTCGCTGCTCGCTGGATATCTCGTCTCTCTTGCCACCACGAATCTGTGCCTCTCGCTGCCTGTACACCTGCTGTTGTGGTTCGGAAGTCGTTGAAGTCGTTGGGAGTCGGATTTGCTGGTTTCGAGTTGAGTGTTGAAGTGTGTGCTGTTGAAGGTTTCGGCGATGTGGTGGCGAATTTCGTGGTCGGTTAAGTTGTCGCATTTGGTGGGAACGCGCGACGAGTGGTGATGACGGAAGAGTGAGGAGGTTGCTGCCTAAGTCAGAATCGTCGCGACAAAGTGAGGGAAGCAAGCAAACCAATGATGTTGGTACCGCCACCTAGATCTGTCGACTGTGAAGTGTCAGCAAGAAGATCGCGCAATGAGGAAGATGTCTCACCTGATGAGGCGCTGATGCGGCGCATAATGGTGAGGTGTTGGTGAGGCGCTATTGATGCGCGTGCTGGTGTGCTTGATGCTGCAACAGGTCAGTGAGAAGGTGGGCAAGATGAAGATGGTGAGCGACATACGTTGGACATTGATGTTGTTGGTGAAGAAGGTTGATGATGCTTAGTGATGAAGGAAGAACCTTGCTGATGTGTGGTGAAGAAGATTGATGAAGGTTGATGTAAGAAGAGAGTGTGAGGATGAGAGTTGGTTGTTGGTTGGTTGTTGGTGATGGAAGTGGAAAGAAAAAGTTCAGGTTTGGAGGCGGAAATGGAAAATACTTATACTCCAATCTGCGGGATGTGCCGCTCTGCAATCAATCTCACCTGGATGACGTACGGCCGTGCTGGAAAATATCAACGACGTGTGATCCAGCCACTTAGAGGCGAGGATCAGTAAACTCCTGAGCACGGCAACAACGGTGACGACACAGTGATGCCTTGTGTTTGCCTGAGAGAGGCAGAGAGGGGAGAGGAGAGGAGAGGAGGGGAGGGGAGGGGAGAGGAGAGAAGCAGGAGAGGGCGGGCGGAGGAGAGGAGGAGCGCGAGGGAGCGATAGAGGTCGCGGCGACATTAGAAGGGCGAGCCATTCCCTATGACAGTAAGTCAGTAGTACATAGACAGCATTGCTGAGCATTCCGTGAGCCATTAGCAAGGCCTCTACGTGGTCGTCGATTGTAGCGAGCTGCCGTGGCATTCTTGAAGCCAGCACCACAGACTCTCACGTGTGAGGCCTCACCTGATATGAGCTCTTGCCACCGTGAACCGTACGGCAAGGACACGGCTGCCCACATCACACTGTACAACTCTGACGCAGTGTGAGAGGCAGCAAAGCAAAGCCACGGTATCATCGCTCGCTCCATCGTTTTCTTGTCCCTTGACATACTGCGTACGGGCAAGCACAGCGCGCTTCGAGTTCGCACCAGCAAAGATCGAGATAGACCTGCTCCTAACACAATGCTCTCGATTTGAAATGGTATCTCACCTCTGCAGTCTTTCCATCAAGCCTGGTCGGCCTCGACTTCAGTAATTCAGTCCTGAATCTCGTCTACTCTTCACCAGTTTTCTCAAACCTGGTCGGCCTCGACTTCAGTAATCCTCGTCCTGAATCTCGTCTACTCTTCACCAGTTTTCTCAAGCACGGCGTAGGGCGCCTCAAGCATCTCTGCCACCGCGAGCGGTATCATTACGCTTTGTATCACGAGCAGAGCTGGATCGCTTCGCGTCCTACCACGATCCGCCCGGCGACATGGCATTGGTTCAGTCGCATTCGAGAACAACAGCGCGACTCGCAGTCGGATCAGGCGTGGGGATTTTCGCGGTCGATGGGTGGGATTCATAGCTGGTATCATCGGAGAGCGACTGATGGAAGAGGCTCGCCGTACGACAGTATCAAGAGCAATACAGAGAGCATCTACAGCGGTATCTATCGATGAGGTGAAGTCAAAGACAAGCATGTGGGTCTGAGTTCTATATATGGCTGCCATCCGTCAGTTGCCGATACCACGTCTCGGGGTCTCGAGCCTTTCTTGGAAGGCTGGAACTGAGACCGCGCCTACTACATACGAATCACAAGCGACCGCTCACCATGTCGCGTCCCGTGAGGCACTTGGACCTCAGGTAATGATGTGCACAGCTGCAATCGCGATCGTTCGCTGTACAGCAAATGTGCTCCCTCTCACAAATACTACGCGAAGGTCCAAAGCCAAAGAAGATTCAACATGGAATCGAGAGAGTCAGCGCTCAGAATTCGTCCAGAGCCATTGTGAACTGAAATGCCCTGCCTACCATTTGTGCAACACGCCGATGACGAGAACGGGAGAACGCATGATGATGCAGGCTAGGCAATACTGATCGTACGCGATCTGGTGATGTTACAGAAACACCTGATTGGGTCTAGATTCAGTTCTGGTTTGGACTCACGTCACTGAGCACTGAAGCTTTGTCAACTTTGTTGGCGAGAATGCCTTACCATTCTATGATTCACGCTTCCGTCTGTTGTTACATAGAATAATCCTTCCAGCTGCTAATCCTTGTCGAAAGTATATCTCAACCACTCTCCCACTGCTCTGAGGGCTTCCCATCGAACCGTTTCATTCTCGTCCTGCATGAGTCCCATGACTCTAGCTTTTAGACCGGCCTTTTCCAGCTGCGTTCGCTTATCCGGGCAGTTCTTGACGAGATTCGCAACATCATTGCATCCAATGGCGAGGACTTGCTTGTCGTTCTGCCAATCTTTGCCGAGAATCTCTGCAAGTTTCTTGCACAGTGCTCCCTTTCCCTCCTCGATGATGCGTTGGGCATTTTCTCGCCAAAAAGCTTCGTTCTTGTGAGGCGGAGACCAGCGGAGGTGACCTGAATTGATCTCTGCAGCGTATTCGTCGAAAGTCGTTTGCGATTTAGTGTACTCGTCCAGCATACTTGTGAGGCTTTCCAGGTCCTCAAGAAGATCGGGGTCTGTAAGATGTCGGGATTTAAGGTTGGCGAGGATTGTAGGCAGTTTCGCGGGGAGGGCTGCAGGCATGAGTGTCGATCGGTTGTAGGATAGGAGGTTGTTCAGAGTGCCGAGCATCAAGCGTGTCGTCTTTTCCTTTGGCGAAACTCGCAGTAATTGGGTGTAAAGTGGAACTATATCGTGCTCCTCGTCCAAACCTTTGCCCACCAGTTGGCCCTCGAATGAAAGCTGCCAGAGCACCATCAGGATATGGTACAGCAGTTGCAAACCAACTCCGGATATCTTGATGTTGGCCTCGTTCAAGGTCCGTATGCTGGAAGCGCTAGAGGCTCCGTTGTATTGGGTGCTGTCGCTATCCTTGCCGCCCGTCGCGTTTCTCAACACGTCCATCAGCGGACCAAGCGTCTCTTTTCGCTGTTTCCAGAACTGCTGTCTTGATTTGCTTGTTCGTAGCAGGGCGCTGTATTCTTGCACTGCAATGTCTTGTAGATTCGAGTCGGATGTCTTGGCAAGTTCGGCAATGTACGAGTAGAGCTTGGGTAGAGCTTCGTCAATCTCAGGCGTTGATTTGGACTGAGCGATCAGCGCATGCGAAAAAAGCGAGGATAGCACGGAAGAAGTGAGTAGTGGAATGGGGTCCTCCGGGTTGTTCGACTGCTTGAGCAAGGGTAGTAGAGGCTTGAATGGCTGAGTGTGCTTGATCAGCGATTCGGTCAACGCGGGAATGTCTAAGCAAGATGTCAGTATGGTATCTTTCGCCTGGCATCAAGGTGTAAAAGCTTGCCATCGATTAGGTCGCCAGTCAGGACAAGCATGTACTGCAGGATATCTGTCCGTTTCGCGGCGCTCTCGAATATGCTCCGTGCTTGCCCATTGTCGCCAAGCAGCAGTGTGGTATATGTGTGGACATCGTCCTCGATGGTCTGCTTCCGCTGCTCTTTTCGCACTTTGTCTATCGCCTTGATCTTCTTGAGATCTTCATCTGTGATCGTCTTCGCTCGAACTGCTCCCTCCCACGAGATCGGCCGCGCGCGAATGTTGTTCTGCAGCGACACGATATATGCTGGCGCGTCGATTGACATGGTGTCTGCGGAGGCAGAGTTTGGAGTGTATCTTTGGCTGTGTTGTTTGGAGTGTAAGCGGCGGTATTGAGACCTGGAGCTCTCACTGCCTTGTTGACGTCGTTCTCCAAGCGAAGCGAAGCTCCGTGCATGGGCCCAAGTCAAAAGCCGCGCCTCACCTCACAGCAAGGGAGTGGGAGTTCATCTGCAACCTCTTCGGCATCAATTGCTGTCTGTTTCCTATGCGACGGCGAGATATGACTTCAATAGCGCCACAAGACTTCCCATATGGTATGTTGTCCTCCAGGACCGCTCCGACCGCTCCTCGATCTACTCTCCTTTCTGCAGCTTGACTTGAGCTCAACGTACTTTTGGCTTATGCATTCGCTACATGTACTCTCATGGCCTATTCCTCTATCATCCCCTCGACATGTCTTGAAGTCTGCACTCGCTCATGCCGTGCAGAACCCGTGGAGCAGCAGTCCTTATGCTGTGGTACTTATTGAGCCCGATCAGAGGCACAACACAGCCGCCTAGACTGTCTGCCAACCACCCAATCCGCAAAGCCTTCTATCGACATGGCAAGACTACAGCCACCCACTGGCTCCTTACCATGCTGGTGTCGGTCGCCATTGCCATGGGCTTTGCATATCCGAGCATCGCACTCTCAGACAACCCGACTGCGGGCATAGCGGCAATCCCGCATACCGTTTGGACGATTGCCAAGCCCATCGACGACGCGACTGCTCAAGTGGACATCGAATTGCGCCAGATCTGGATCCATGGCTCGTTCATGAATGCGCTTGATAAGGATGTTTTGAAGCGCGCTTTGACTATTCAGCAAAGCTTGGTCGGAGACGACAGCTCCAGCAACACCATCCCGCGCCTCGATGACAAGCTGCGCTCTGGCACCTTGCAGTGGGGCTATCACTCTCCATTGATGTACTGGAACAATTCACACCATGCCATCGATGCTGATACAGATCTGCTCGAGACCATCAACTCCCGCACGCGGACCTCTTCCTCTCTCAACGTGGGCATGAGACCAGCCTCTGTATTCGCCGGAAAGAAATTCGAGGGCAAGAAGCTCATCTCTGCTGATGCCTTGGTGATCACGCTCATGAACAAGGCTTCCGACAGCATTGGACAGCACTGGGAATCGCGGATGCAAGACCTCGGCCACTTAACCTGTGATACATGTACTCTCTTCCCGGCGAACGGCCGGGTCACCAGACAGCGTGTCTATGAATTCAGCTTCACGCCCCTCAGCTTGCCTGAACATACTGCCCTTACGCTTGCGTATTCTGCAATGGCACTCTATGTAATTTTCAGCTTCCGGAGGATGAGAGCGTTCCACAGCCGCTTCGGCTTAATGTCTGCAGCTATCTTTATGATGACTTGCTCCATCCTGGCCAGTCTTACAATATGCGGAATACTCAAGATCAACCTGTCCACCATCCCTCAAAACGCATACCCGTTTGGTAAGTGCATTCCGTGACACCATGCACCTTTGATGAAGCACCTGCTGATCTGTCAACGACTGCCATCAGTTGTGCTCGTTCTTGGAGTAGAGAACATGTTCAGGTTGATCAATGCAGTGCTCGCCTACCCTCCGACAATGGCGACTGAGCTGCGGATTGCCAATGCCTTGGGAGATGTCGGGCCGCTTTCCATCGTAGCCGCAGCGCAGAACCTCACAATTCTCTCGCTTCTCAGTATGGTGGTGTCACCAGGAGTGGCGGCGTTCTGTGTGTTTGCCGCAATTGCTAGCATCTTCGATGCCTTTTACCTTCTTACTTTCTTTGTCGCTGTGCTCAACGTCGACATTCGGCGTCTGGAGCTTCAAGATGCTCTAGCTGCTAGACACAACAAGCCGCGCCATAGAAGAAAAGGATTGCCTGCACAGCATACCTGGCTCGATGCACTGATCCAAGGTCGACTTCCTCTTAGGTAAGCGAGGTGCTTCGTGACCACCACGTTCCCGCTGGCTAACGCCCTCAGCACGCGGATGGCAGGTACAGCTGTCACTACAACATTTATTCTATCCTTGAATTACCACTTTTTCGAACAAAGAGCCGGTGCCACCAATTTGCGTGATCTCCTCGGACTGGTACGTGGTGGGCCGCTAGCAGCTGACGATTTCGACTCGTTCACGCCACCGCCAATGAATGCCACACTGACTCCCGCAGAGTGGATGCGGATGCAAGACTTTGATACAGCGAAGGAAGTCCTGAAACTTGCAAAGCCCGGTGCAGACAAGTTCATCATGCGGCTTTTCGCGCCACTCGTTGTTGTTCTGGGAGGATCAGATCGGGCTGGTGTGCATAGCACGCGTGAACTCTGGACCCAGGCTTTACGCAGCTTCGCAGTGCATCACTTTTACCCAGTCGCTGTTGCTATTGTCTTTGCAGTCGCATTTGTTGCTGTGCTCATGAATTTCCTGCTCTACAGCGAAGCTGGAGACGAAGATAACGAGATGACATTGGAAGATCTAGAAGACAACCTCACCGCGACCTCGATCAATCTGCCCCACCGGCTGGATATCGTCAAGATGGCGAGCAATGACAATGGGCACTTTGTCACTATTGGTCTCGATCGGACAATTGCTATATCGGTGTACGATGCTATCTCGCAAGCTCATCATGCCACCGGCGTGCCACAGAACATTCTCAAGGCAATTGAGTGGCCAATACATCACATTGCCGTCGATGACAGCGGTGATTGGATCGCTTGCCACTGTAGCGACGATCGCATCCTCGCGTACAACCACGTCAAAGGTATCGCGATCTCTCGACTAGTGCAATACCCAGATGACCACCCAGCAACAATTTTTGACTTCGCCTTCCTACCCTCAACAACTGGCCCTAGGCCATCCTTTCTGGTTCTCACGTCTGGCAGCCGACTTGCTATGAGCTGCATGGACGATGGACTCTCTTCTGGAGCAGATCTGTCGCCTTTTCCACTCATGGGTGCAGCGCTTCTAGACTCCGCCCAAGCCGGCAAGCAGATAGTGATCGTCACCATGGAGGCCAAGCTGATATCGTATACCTGGAGTGGTGAAAGCTGGCTTCTGGCGAACGCTACTACGCTTCAGCTCGAGACCGAAAATGGCAGCTTGGTAGAACAAGTAAGCTTGCAGAGATATTGGGATTTAGATACTGAGCTGCTAATCGTCACGACATCCTCGCGAGCATTGTTTTTGGATAGTGCCACTTTGGGACATCTTGCCAACTTCGACCTTAGCTCGGCAGGCACATCGATCGAAAGTATCCTCATCGGCCCTTCTAGGAAATGCCCGGCCTGCTCAACCCTCGCACTAAGAAGGGCGGCTGCCGTTGGCGCAGGAACCCCAAAAGACTCCTGCAGCCTTACCACCTGGTTTGTCAGTCAGGAATCAGAAGCTTGTATCTGCTTGGCTCAGCAGAGTGCATTGTGCACGTCTTTCCGCAACGCAAGCCAAGCCACAATCGTGATCGACTCGCCAGGTGCCTGGACACTCGTGAAGAGCGAAGCCATCATGGGGCTACGAAGGCGATCAGCGCAGCAAGATGTGGCGACGTTGGAAAAGAAGAGACTTACCACTGCACAATTGCGCCAAAGACGACGTGCGCAGCAGAAAACGCAAGCAGAGGAGCAGTGGGAGGCATATAAGCTTTCTATCGATGGAGACCTACAAACGTTTGATCTGCCTGCGGGAGAAGTCGACAATCTGTTCGTGAACAACCCTGGACCAATCGCCGCTCTCGATGGGCACTCTATCGCTGTAGCTCTGGGCAACAGCATCAAAGTGATTCGAAGTTCCCGACGGGGAGGAAACGCATCTCGAAGGTCACGCATGAATTCGATAGACCGGTCAGGCAGTATCTCGAAACGTCCCAATGGCAGGAAGACGAGGTGAAACGTTATCATTTAGCAAAAAGAATTTACAAACCCATCCCATCCATCTATTGTAACCGAGTTTTGGTTGGTATCATCCCTTCTAAAAAAAACGCCTCAACTCCACTCCCTTGGTCTCAAGATCCCGCATCAATCTGATCCACAACATTCCGTCTCGAATACGCATCCCAAGCATCACAAGTCTTCCCCCTTTCCCCCTCCGGGATTTTCGGAATCTCTTCTTTCCTCGTAAGGAAATTCACAGCCAAACCTCCACTCAAATGCCAAGCGACATGACAATGGAAAGGCCAGATCTAATCAACAAACGAGGGCGGTCAGCAGCAGTCAAAAAGCAGAGTGAATCGGCGGTCTTACCCCCGGATTTTCCCCCGCCCAAAACCCAACAACCAAAAACCCCCCAGCAGGAATCATCTCCGTATCCCTCCTCATGGGATTTTCCATCCCCACCACGCTCCCATCCCAAACCCCACCCCCCGGTCGTCCCTGTGCCAAAATCTGAAGATGAAACCCATGCATATGAAAAGGATGAGAAATCGGGGTGTCATTCGTAAGATTGAGAACCACATATTTTGTTTCTTCCTCATCACCCAAATCATAAGCATTCGAAAACGGATTTTCCGAAAATCGGGAAATGTTGTAAAGAGCGGGTTCGTTGAAATTTGCTTTGGAGGTTTGGTTGTTGATGCGCCATTCGAAGGAGCCGGTGGAGTTGAGGGCGAGGGTGAGGAGGAGGTTGAGGTGTGTGGTGGTGGAGGAATTTTCTTGTGTCGGGTTGGTGGTGATGGGGGCCGGGAGGAAAAATTCGGGGGTTGTGGGGAGGAGCGGGGTGCAGTTTGTGTCGGTGGTGAAGGGGAGGGATGCTTGGGTTTTTGGGGGGAGGGAGGGGTTGGAGCCGGAGTAGTAGAGGGCGGCGTGGACTTCTCCTGCGGCGGAACCGCCGCATTCGGGGCCCGAGAGGGTGCGGGTGCGGATCCAGAATTTGTCGGTGGAGGTGTTGTCGGCTGTTACGAGGACGTCGGCGCGTTGGCCGACGGCGAGGGTGATGGTGTCGGTTGTGTAGGGGGTGACTGGGACGTAGTCGTAGGCAATGACTTGCATTTCGTGGCCGTCGATGGTGAATTTTTGGACGCCGTCAGCTCCGGTGTTCATTAGTCGGAGTCTGTGGATCTTGCCTGGTTGGAATTCGAATTTGGATAGTTCGGCATTGTCTGTGCAGGACCATGTTGTTTGAGAGCTTACGCCGCTGGCTAGCCATTCAGCGTCGTCTCCGTATGATGGATTTGAGCAATTGAAACGTCCTCGTCCGTTGATGAGCAGACTGTCGGCAGCAGGTGGGATTTGGGATAGATCGGTGCCGACCGCATCGCTGACGATGCTGAAGTATGGGACATGATACCAGTCGGAAAGCATGATAGGGCCGATGTCGATGTCGTAGTCCAGTTGAGATGGGCCATAGACAATGATTGGGCCGAGGACGCCTGCGGTATACTGAGCAGAGTAGTGTGCGTGATACCAGGAACTCCCATATAGTTGTGCGGGAATGGTATAAGTGTAGCTAGAACCTGGAGCAATAGGACATTGGCTGATGCCAGGCACTCCATCCATCCAATTCGAGCCTCTTTGGAGGAATCCGTGCCAATGAATTGCGGTACCTTCCGATGGAGAGTTGATGTTGTTGTGAACGGTGATCTCGATAGAGTCACCCCAGTTTGCTTCTATGGCTGGACCCGGGAACTGGTCGTTTACTAAGATGACATCGCGCTTCACGCCATCTGCTGAGATGACACCCCGTGAAACCGTGAATTCGTACTTTCTCGTGACATTCGTCACCGGAATGTGATCGTTAATTGTGGCATCGAAGAGCTTTGGTGTTCTGTCTCCCCATGGAGCAGTCTTGTACTCCGTGCCGTCGGGCTGTGGTAGCCACTTTGGAAATGTAGGCTGGCATAGAGTGCCCCATGTGGAGTTTCCAACTTGCTGTGCATTCGGTAGAGGATTTTGGGGAAGCTGACACCAGGATTGAGGTCCATGTTTTGTAGGATGTGCGGGCCAGGCTGTTGATGCGGACGTCGTGCTCCGCGAATGTGTTGGCGACAATGTGGGCTTCGGAGCTTGACATGGTGGAGAGGTTGTGACTGTTACGTCGACAGTCGCCTGGACAATCTCGGTTTTGGTGTAGATAGGCGCTGCAGCCTCTGTAGCATTCGCCGTTGAGGTGGTGAGTGCTTGCTCAATGTACTGAGCGATTCCTTTCGTCGATGATGTCTGGTCCAGGTCCGACTGCGAAGATGATGCTTTTGGTGAACGACCAGAAGCGATCGATAAAGCCCGCTCAACCCTGGCATTGCGAGGAGCTCTTCCCAAAGCCCTCTCCTCCCAAGCGAGGACCGACGAAGCTACGAAACCTGCTGTTAGTATAGAAGTGTACATCTTCCCTGGCCGACGATGGTGAAAGAAGAAGTGCCACGAGACAGCATACAAGAGGTATAATATAGGGAGGTCGAGAATAGGCCAGCACGGTCTGTACAGAAGGACCAGAGAATTGCTACCGGCCCCAGACACCTCCCACTTACCTGCCTGGCCAGCATATTAGACATTGTAGCAACACAACCAGAAAAGCCCCGAGCTCCCTATAGTGTAGATGGCAAGGCTGAATGTCGTGAAACCTAGAGACAGCCACATCTATTCAGACCTGAGCCACGCGAGTTCTGTAGTCGGTAACTTAGGGGTAATGATGCGTAGACTCGGGTGACGGGGCTGGCAGTGTGGACAGATGTTTGGCGCTGTGAGCACATGGGAAATGGGCTCTGCATCGGCCGTCGGTATTGCGATATTCTTGCTTCTGACTCCATCTCCTTGCTATGCCGAGACGATTCGATTTTAGCTGTATCGCCCTGGAAACGCGATGCGATGCCATATGGCATGCAACAGATAGATTGATGCGAGAGGATCGAGTGCGAGTGAGCGAGGAAGGGGTGAGATGAGGAGCTTTCTGTGATCTCCACCTGGCGCAGCTCAACGGCTTGTACCACGAACACCAAAAACACATGGCAATTCGATTTGCGTCAGCGCAAATTGATGGCAATGGCAATGCTCCTCGGGAACAGCATGTCATCGCATTTCACTTACTGGAAAGCCGCCATGTCATTTAGATCCAGAGGACATAGCATTTCGTCCCGAACAGCATCAAGACTATACCCGTTGCATCATGAATTCGGTTGTCATAACAGGTAACGTACCAGAGATGGTCTACCGTCTACGTCGGAAATTTTTAAGAGGTCGGCAGACTGGGACTCCACGTTGATGCTCGTGGCTGGGAGATGCGCGGGCACACAACTGAGCGTTTACTCCCACCATCTTCATCAACGGTGGAGATTTCTGACTCTACTGACTGCATCTCCTGATCTATCCTTCGCACTGTCGCACAGCGCGGCGAAGCTTGCTGCAAGCTCCATAAATATAACACAGGGTATCTTTCCAAGAATCAATGTTCAATGCCATCCCAAACGCCGCGCTAATTCGTAATGTCCGCTCTTTCGTTGCGTTGCATCCTGTACAACTCGCCCATCATCTGCCTACACGAAGGACTTCGCGGACCAACTTCCTGCCACGGACGGTATCGTCGACGCCGGCGCTGAGCTGTTGTGGGGGGCTTCGGGGTCGGATTCTCGACGTATCGTGTCTTGCGGAGGCGTGTTGTTGAGGGTCGCCTTGCGCGTGGTGGTGCTTCCGGTGCTTTGCTCTAAAGCTTTCTTTTCCTCATTCCGACTGCTGAGCGCATCCATGTTAAGGATGCGATCGTCTCGCATGAACTCTTCGAGCGTCATTCCGCGAGATGCGGTGCCCTTCATGCGAAGGCCTCTCTCGATGTCCAACCCTTCCTTCCCGCTCGAAAGCCAGTGCGGAATAAAGTCATGCTCTGTGCCTCGTCTACTTCTGTCGTTTCCAGATATGCTCAAGCTTGTTTTCGTTGCCGTATGAGAGGCACAAACAGATGTCTTGATGCCACACATCTCCAAGAAGAAAGATATCAATTTCCAGACGAAAGGGAGATTCGCAACCAGGATGGCTGTTGAGCTTTCCCTCACGTACCAATAAGTCCATAAGGAGCCAAAAGGATCAGAGAAGGAGTAGACTTTGTTCAGGATAGCTGCAAGGACAACAAAGATACCGAGGGAGAAGACGCCGACCACGGGTATCTTCTTTCGCCAGGGTAGGTGCATCCTCAAGAAAATGGGAAGAGCAACAGCCAACATTATGAGGTCTGAACTCAGGTTGAAGGTCGCGTTGGTGATCAGATGGTTCGTGGCAGCATTGCATTGACTACTGTCAGTCGGGACGGCCCAATATTCGTGGAAAGGTCGGCACCAGACTCCCAGGTAAAGGATCTCCATAACCACAAAGGCTATGCCGACGTATGCTGCGAGGACCTGGATGGCGATATGCTGCCATCGGAGTGTGGTCAGCCTCAGATAGAGAATCAGGAGACATGCCTTAGCTCCCCAGATTGAGACGATTTGACATTCCTCCACTACCAGGATCAATTTGCTGCCGTATTCCCGTGTGGCTTTGTCGGCTGCCGTAAGCGTAGAGATATCGAAGCCCGGCGGAAACAGGTTCGACGAGGTATTTGCGACGATGTTGATGGTAACCAGGAATGTTGTGTAGAAGCATAGGACCAAGATCATGACATAGTCGTCGGCCTGATACCTGCGAACGGACCGCAGAGTCATCCATCGTGAAACACTGAGCATTTGTCAGCGAAGTGATGCATCAAGTTGATCAATGTGCCACTCCTTACAATCTTGCTGTTGCCACTGCCATCACAACCGAGAACCAAACCCAAGATTCAATCCTGAGCGGTGTCATGGTCGTGCGAAGCGAATGCAAAGCTTTCACTCACGTCACAGGGATCTTGCAATGGAAAGCCGTTTTTTGTGAGCGCCGGGGCATGATTGTCTCTCCCAGCCTCCAGCAGCCAGAAGGCAGCGACGCCGCGAGGTTCAAAAGCTGTCAGCGTACTGTCCTCCGTATCTCGAGCGTACTGTTGAGAAGATAACAAGGAATTGGAGGGGTCTAGTAGATGTGCTGCAGGAGCTGAATCCACATGATTGTGGCGGCGCCCATTTCCCTGTTAGAACTCGCGGCCGAAAAGGCGCCTGTACTACCCTGGGTACCCATAAGGGGATCGGTCAAGCCTTGGTCACACCAGGTCCCTTTCCAGCCGAGCGGGCAACCCGAGAAGGGTCGCGGCGGGCTATCAAGGGGCGCGACTATTTTACTTATATTCTCTACCGCTAGACCTCACCGTCGCCGCTATTTTAACCGCTATTTTAACCTTACTATTGCTATGCCTTTTCGTCGCTCTATAGTAGCTATATTATTACGCCCTTCTACGTAGTTATAAGCCGAGTATAATATAGCTATTACCGCCGCTACGCCTATTTAATTAGAAAGTAATATATATAATTTGTAGCGCTTCTAGTTATAAAGAATATATAGTAAGAGGCTATAGTAAGAGCGAGAGCTATAGCTAGGCAAGCTTAGAGGCCTTAAATTATAGATTAAGTAGATATATAGACCGAAGGACTAGCTAGCGTACTAATAGTAGGAGTGTATCGACCGTTAGTATTTAAAGTAATTCCTTTTAGACCTCTAGCGCTACTAGTACTACGAGAACGTTTACGTAAGGGCTATATATATAAAACGGGTTACGGCTTATAGGAGGTATAAGTACGTTAAAGATAACGTAGACTACTATTCTAACTATTATAAGTATAGGTAGTATAATAGAGTACCTATATAGGAGCCTTCGGTATCTCCGAGAACTCTACTAGTATCTACGGCGCTAGCGGATATACTAGATTTTACTAAGATTATATAGTAGGAGCTATACGTTAATACGAGGATTATAGAACCTTATTTACTAGGTAGGTAGTATATCTAGGGCAGTTAGGACTAGCTATAGTATCGAATTCTATATCTATTATTTACTTAGTTCTTTCTTCCTATATTATAATTCTACTAAGTAGCTAGTATAGGCATTAGAAGTCTCTATGCGATATAATACTATATAGATTGCTACTAATATTATAGTCTTACCGAGACCGGAGCGGCCCTAGGTCCGTAGATTCTCGAATAGCTAGAGTAGACTCTCGAATAGTCTCGCCCGCTATTAGGGTAGCGGACATGCGAGAACGATCGTACGTAAAGGATAATCGGCTAGCGACGTACACGTAGTTAGGGCAATGCTTCGAAGGCAGCGACATTATCCTACTACGTTACCGCCTATATATAAATAACATTTATATAGGAAGATATATTAACGATATATTAACACCTTGCATCTATATCTTTAGCTTATAAACGAGTAGATAGAAGGCATCGGAATGCAGTGCTAGCTTTAGCGCTAGGCATAGTACTATATATAGAGGCTAGCTACCCCCTCTACTACTAAGCGATTAACTTTAACTAGGTTTCTATAGATATAGGTATTCTTATATATTAGGAAATTTAGCGTACTACTATTTGTAATAGTAGTTTACTTCCGGAGGGCGTTATCTACTAAGTTAGTATAGTTTGCCTAGTAATCGACGGTGCTTTTCCTATTCTAGTACTATAGTAACTTTGTCGGTTATACTTCTAGTTCTAACCTTACCCCTATAGCTCTTTCTTATATATAGATCTAGCTCTTTCTATAATAGCTTAAAGAGCACATCTATTATTATTGCTGTTATTATTGTCGTTACTATGCCGCCTATCTTATCTAAACTAGTATCGCTATTTAGGCCTAATCGTGTGCTATATAATATAATCGATATCCGAGAGTAGCTATTTAATATACCGTAGGGGTTGACGTACGAGCCTAAGCGCTTCGAGGTACTTAAGGCTTATATTAGCAACGTATATACTAAGGAGTCTTAGTCGCCGAGAACGAAGAATAGCTTAGAGCAGCGGTCGCACTAGTATTGCTGTTATAGGCGCGATTAGTAGCAGAATAGGGTGCTCTCGGAGGGTATTCGTAAGACTAAATATAATAAAGAGCCGTATAACGCTATAATCGTAGTTATATCGCATTTCCGAAGCAAGGAACAGTCTAATTCGTACTAGATTAGTGTCCGCCGTTACCGAGTCGACCCTTCTATAGAAGGGGATAATATATACTACTATAACCTAAAATATATAGATAGATAGATAGATATTTCATTTGCCTGTTATAGTGCCTTTCGGCCTATGTAGGTCTGTTTCTATATATTGTTTTAGGTAGGAAACTAACTTAGTTAGTAAAAACCTCCCTCCTATCCTATTTATAAGTGTTGATCTTCCTCGTTTCCTTGTTTTTCTTCCTCTAGGGTATACTAGTGTTATAGTTATTACCCTCTAACTACCTTACCTACTGCCCTGCCCTTCTTTCCCCCTCTTCTTCCCTCCTTCTTATCTACTTCTTAGTTTCCCTTACTAGTGCGAATTGTTATACAAATCCCTGTTTAATAATCTACTTTACTATCCTCTTTAGGTCTTCTTTGCTCTAGATTAGCTTATCGTATTCCCTTTCTATTACTTTTAGTCTCTAATCACTTCTACCTTCTAACTATTAAGGGTAGACTAGTAGTATATACTTAGGGTTCTGAGATTGGTAGCCGTATTAGCAAGCCCTGCTTTCAATTCCTAGGACGTTTCTTCTAAATAGGTAAGATCTGAATCCAATGTGTTTAGATCTAATTTAGATAGCTAGGCTTGCCTCGGCCCTATTTAGGTCCTTGTAGAGCTAGTAGTTATATTAACTAAATTTGATTAGTGCCTTTAGGGTTCCTAGTCTAACTTGTGTTTTGTTCTATTCCTGCTCCTATAGGTGTCTAGCTATTAATTCTGCTAGGCTTTGTTTCTCTCTCTTTAGTTTGTCTTCCTTTAGCCTTGTATTTAGTCCCTAAAGCTCTTTCTCTAGTATTTCTCTTGTTAAGACTCTATAGTGCTCTAGGTCTTTGACTTTCTAGGGAGTTATTTATAGTCTGTCTCGCCTCCTAGTCCTAATGTACTAGGCTTTTATCTTATCTAGTGCCTTTTGGATAGTCTGTTAGGCTAGGTATTCTATTGTCTTTGCTATATATTAGTGTCTTAGTCCCTTAAAGTATTGTTTGACTAGTAGGATCCCTAATTCTATTTCTACTACCCTTATAGGTATAGTTTTGTATACTCCTAGGATTTTCTTTAGGCCTTAGGTTTAGGACCTGCTAACTAGTTACTCGATCCTCTTTAGTGTTTTCTCCTAGGCTGTCTATATCTATGCTCTATATAGCATTGCTAGCTTAACAATTGCTTTATATATAACTTTAGCTTTCTCGAATATAGCCCCCTATATAGAGGCTGTAAGCCTATTAATAGATTGTATGTTAGTATCTGCCCTCTGCTTTGCCTTCTTTACTTATAGTCCCTAATTTAGTTTTAGGTCTAGCTAGATCCCTAGTACCCTAAGCTCTACTAATAGTTGGGTTTCAAAGCCTTAGATAGTAATTGATTGCTTTATATTATAGGTTAATTTAGCCTTGCTAAAGTAGATAAGCTAGTATTTTTCTAGGGCGAATTTTGCTCTATGTCTCTTTACCTATTTTTTATACTCCTAGTACTTCTCTTCTAGGATCTTATAGTTGGTTTCTGTTGTCTTAGACTAGGCTAGGATGTTTGTGTTATCTATAAACCCTAATGCTAATGTATTTCTTGATTCTAGGAGTAGGAGTAGGTCTACTATAAAGATAAGGAAGAGGATTAGGGAGAGTGTTAATCCTTAGGGGATTCCCTTTTTAGTTAGTATTAGGTCTAATTTGAATTTGCCTAGAATAAGCTATATTAACCTTTCCTATAGGAAGGACTAGATGAATTAGACTATCTAGTTTAGTATAGCCTTCTATTTAAGTATATATAGGAGCCTTTTATAGGAGATATTGTTAAAGGCTCCTAAGATATTAAGGGAGAGGAGGGTTGCTACCTAGTTTTGACTATAGTGCTAGATATACTTGATCTGTTCTGTAATTAGTTCTATAGCTGTTAGTATTAACCTCTTCTTTCTTCCTCCTATCTAGCCTTTAGGAAGGATATTCCTTTCTTCGGTAAAGGTTGTTAGCCTTTTAGCGACAATTTTTTCTAGCACCTTGCCTATTGTATTAAGTAGGGCTATTAGTCTATAGGCCTTAAGCTACGTATAGTCTTCCTTCTAGGGCTTCCTTAGTACTACTGTTAGGGACTTCCTAAATAGTCTTAGGTAGTGTCCTAGTGCTAGGCTTTATAAAAAGATATTGGCTAGTGCTAGGGCTAGCCCCTTCCTGTATGCTTTTAGAAGTTTGTTATAGATCTTGTCTTCTCCTAGTACCTTATTGCCTAGAATTTTCTTTAGGATCCTTTTAATAGTTTCGGGTTTAACCTAGGTGTCTCTTAGTATGCCTAGTAGTAGAGTCTCTTATTCTTTCTCCTTTATATCTAATAGGTCTGCTTGTACTTTTCTATAGAAGAAGTGTTAGCCTAGGGCTCTTGCTTTCCCTTCTATTATAGTCTATATTTGTCCTTATTAGTCTATAATGTCCGGGAATTGTAGTAGCATATCTTTATCCTATTTAGGTCTCCTTGCCTATTTAGCTATCCTCTATATCTCCTCTAGTTTCTTTGTAATTATTCCTATTGTAGATCTCTATTCTTGTATCTTGTCCTTCTTAATCTAGATCTTCTTTTCCTAGTAGGCTTTGTTATAGTTGTCCTATGCTTCCTAGGTATAGGTTTGTATCTACTGCCTCCTAGCCTTCCTTGCTACTTTAACCTTCTTTATACACTTACTAGTCTAGTATAGTTGCTAGTATAGTGAATGTTTCTTTGCTAGGGTATGTTTTCTAGCTATCTGTTTTAGGATTCCTATTAGTTCTTCTACTGCCTTATTAATATCCTCTAGCCTTAGGAGGTGCTTTGTTAAGAGTTCCTCTAGTTTTGGGTCCCTTTCTAGTTCCTCCCTAATCCTGTCCTATTAGGTACCTTTCTAGTTAAGCTTCTCCTCTAGTTCCCTTTCCTAATTAGCTTAGACATTTAGCTCAATCTATACCGGGAAGTAGTCTAATAATTCTTCTAGCTCCTAGTTGACCCTATATCTTGTAATCCTATTCCTAATCTAATGTAATACAAAGTATAGGTCTAGTATACTACTGCTTCCTCTTGCCTCCTAAGTAATTAGTCCCTTTAGGGTAACAATTTCTATTCCTTCCCTCTCTAATATGTTAATTAGTCTTCCTACTAGGAAGTAGTAAGCTAAGGTAAAGTCTAAGCCCTAGAGGGGGTAGTAGAGGTTGAAATCCCTAAGTAGGATTTAGTAGGTGTTCCCCTAGATAACTCTAGGTAGTCTTTCTAGGGTTTTCAGTTAGGTACTACTTCTTGAGTCTAGTAGTAGGTTATATATATAGTGGACTTAGAGTATATCTTAGGATGTCTCTACTTGAACTAATATTAGGTCCCTATCCTCCTATAGTATAGCCTACTAGGTTTCTATATCTATCTCCTTACTAATGTAGATGCATATCCTTAAGGCTCCCTAGTTATAGATAATTGGGTAGTATCTTAGGTCTTTAACTATTGCTAGTCTCTTTGTATATAGGTTGAGCTAGGGCTCTTAGATTGCAATAATATAATGTTCTTTTAGGTTTAGTGCTTAAAGGAAGCTCCTCTATACCTTATCTTTGCTCTTATTAACATTGTACTATATAATATTCAGTGATATTGTAATGTTTATTAGGTTTCATCTATATTATTTCCCTATAAGTTTTCCTTTAGTCTTCCCTTACTTTAGACCAATATTTAACTAAGCTTTGTCTGCCCTACTTCCTTTCCTGCAATATTAAGGTATCTTAGTCTCCCTAGTTGCTAGTAACTCTCTTATACTAGTAAGGCCCTGAATGTAAACCTATTATCTTGTCTAGACCTCTTTTGTAGCACTTAGCTAGGTTGCTTCTATACCTAGCTGCCCTAGCTTGTTATATATCTTTTTAGTATATTGATTCTAGCTTCCTTTACCTTCCTAGCTGCCTGTATTCTTACTAGGCATTCCTTCGCCTAAGAGGGGTGTCTTTTAGTGCAGTATATATATCTTGCCTCTCCCTTGTATACTTTGCATTCTTTGACCTAGTAATCCCCTATATAATAGGAGTAGGTGTTAGTTGTCTTTGTATACTTAGCTGCTAAGTGTCTATAGTATTAACATTTGAAGCACTGCATTATCCTATAGTTGCTTCTATGTATCTCTATTTCCAATCTTTTAAAGTCCTAGAATAATCCCTAGTCTAGTACTATATTAGCTTACTCTATACTCCCTACCTAGATAATTAGGGAAGACTGCTTCTTAGTCTCTTCAATTTTCCTTTTAATCTATGCCACTTTTGTAATCTTTAGGCCTAGGCATATAGCTTGGTTTTGTCTCTATAGGCTCTTAACATCCTATTCTTCCTTAAAGCTTCTTATTATACTATAGGCTATAATTATAAATTGCTATTAGGAGACCTTTGCTGTTTTCCCTATCTTAGTTGTCTATTCTTTTTGTGTTTCTAGCTTCTTTTTGTCCTACTCTTATACTATAAACAGCTTAATTACCCCTTTACCTTCGTTCCTAGCCCTAATTACTTCTTTAACTGCAATTCTTTCTACAATCTCTTTCCCTATAAGTCCTTAGATTTCCTTTTGCTCCTATAGGTCCGTAATGTAGACTCTAACTACTGTCTTCGGGGGTTTTAGCGCCTCCTAACTAGCTACTGCTACCTAGGTGCGGTAGTTTAGGCTTGTCTCCTATTGTTTCTTCGTAATCTTTGCTACGACTATATTAGCTACCTTTATAATTACGTAGCTTGCCTAGCTATAGATTGCTTTTAGTCCTCTAAGGAGTTCTAAGATTATTATCCTATATGCCCTCTTAGGGGTTCTTCTATCTTCCGCCTTTAGCACCTCCTCTGCCCTAGTATATAGTGCTTTCCATTCGTCCTCCCTTCCTTCTTAACTGTCTTCCCTTCGTCTCTAATTGTTCGCTGCCATTTTTTCCGTGCTACTATATAGTTAACAACCTAAAATATATAGATATTAGGTTAGCTAACAACGCGCTAAGGGTGCTCCTTAAGGAGTTAATAGAATAGCGCAAATTTAACGTCGCTAAGGTGCTAGACTTTGTTAAAAATAGCCTATTAAAGGACGAGTTTAGTAAGATTAGTAGATAGTATATAAAGGTTAGTACTATCGCCTAGTCAAAGATTAGACCTAACATTAAGAGGGTGCGTAGTACTAAGCGTAGAAATGCGACTATTTAGCTAGACAACCTTCCTACCGCACTTAAAGGCCTTTGTAATAATATAGACGGCAAAGAGCTCTAATACCAGATAATTTCTAAGAAACTAAAGGGCTATATAGAGCGCGGTATTGTCTTCTAAACCTACTAGTAGCGAGAGTTATTAAATAGTAAGGCAGGAGATATAAGTATAGCCGTCGTTATCGTTATTATTGCTATTGCTATAGAAGGCAGGCGTATAACTAAGCTTACGAGCTTGCGTTCTATTGTTCGAATTACTAATTTTAAAAATTTAAAATATTACTAACTTATATGCTATATAGTTGTTCTTGCTAGACGCAACTTATAAGACTACCGACCTAAGCTAGAACCTTTTTGTGATACACGTTCGTAATAGGTTAGAGTCCTAGTTGCTAGTAGGATATATACTGCTCGAATCTTAGAAAGCTAAGCTAGTAGAAGCTAGACTTCGAGTTATTAAATCGTAGTTACCGCACTAGAAGGCTATTATAGCTATAGTCGACGACTCGGCCTTAGAATAGGCGGCTATTAATCTCTCCTTTAAAGAGCGACCTATACTTATTTATCTCTGCTAGCAGTACGTTAAGGAGACCTTCCTTCGCTCGTTTCTAGAAGCCTATTATCTAGAGATTGTAAGGCGATTCTACTATGCAATCTACTACGCCCGTAGTATAAGAGAGGTTACTATCGATATAAATTAGATATAGGGTTAGTTAGAAGAGAAGAAGCCGGTAGACTAGTAGAACAAGGCCTAATATATACGCTATAATTAGACTAGTAAGACGTTACGGAAATAGGCTACTTAGGTACGGCTCTATAGTCTATTGCTGCTACAAATAAGGACAACTTTGCCTCTCGAGAGTTATTACTATACTATTAAGTATAACCGTAATAAGCGGAACCTCGTATTCTATAACCTATATAGTATAGTTCTCGAGGTTCTTAAGGTAGACGATAGGCTAGCTTATAAGGCATAACTAGCTAGCTATAGGGTTAGCAAAGGCATATAATATTAGTACTAAAAGGGCCTTCTAAGCTTCGAGTCTCTACAACTACCGGCCGCTTAAGATCGCCTTCGAGAATAGGTAGATATTGCTATTAAATTAGAAGCTAAGGCGGCACCTATATATAAGGGCATACTGCGTAGTTATAACTATATAACTCCGGCTCGCTATAACTGCCTCGTATAGTTTTAAACCCGCCTACCTTGCTACTATACTCTACGAGACTATCTGTTTAATAGACTAGAAATTAGTAAGTTATAACAGCGACGATATATCGAGCTGTTTCTAGGCCTTAACGTTATATTAGTTTACGAATACTAGCGCGTTCTCAACACTTAATAACTCGTAATCGAGGGTTACGAAGAAGACGCTGTTTCCTTAGTATAAACACCTTAATTAAGAGACCTTCGAGGCTACTTTAAGGAAGCAGTAGAAACGCTAAATTTAAAGTATTAGCAAATAAAGGACGACCCTTCTATTAACCCTTCTATTAAGGACTTATTCTATGCCTTCTACGTACGAAAGGTAAAGGACTTCTCGGACAGTTGCTATATACTAAATATTAACTAGTTTATCGCTAACCTATAAGAGGTCCTATTTATAAGCGAGACCGAGCGATAGTAGACAAATTAGCTACCTTCTAAGCTAGCAATACTAACTCGCGCTCGACTGCGACCGATAACGCCGGAAACATACTACCTCGTCTATTCTAATATAATACTACGGCCGTCGCCTTTAAAATAGCGTATTTAATTATTACCTATTTGCTAACCTATATTCTTATTACCTCCGCCTCCGCTAGGTAACCTTACTCTAAGGCTATTTCCGCGCCTTCTACCGCCCTCCTTTAATATACCGCGCCGCGAGACAATACTAGATATATAGTTCTTATAACCGCTCGATATAGCCGATATTAAAGAGGTAGATTTAATAGGAGATATAATAGTACGAGGTCTACCTACGCCGCTAGGTCTTCGCTACTTAACTAACTACTAGCATTAGAGTAAGCTATTATAGGTCTTTATATATAGTATTCGCGAGATTAACGGTATTACTATAGACGACCGTTACTTTACCGATTCTAGCCTCTCGTCCTTCGAGGAGCTTCTTATCTTCTATAACGTAGACTAGTATA
This sequence comes from Pseudocercospora fijiensis CIRAD86, assembly GCF_000340215.1. Taxonomy (NCBI): domain Eukaryota; kingdom Fungi; phylum Ascomycota; class Dothideomycetes; order Mycosphaerellales; family Mycosphaerellaceae; genus Pseudocercospora; species Pseudocercospora fijiensis. The sequence continues at coordinate 10,985,003 of NW_006921532.1, forward strand.
CTATAGACACGATAATAAGCTATATACGAGACGAGGATTACGAACGAGCGGCTAGGCGACTAACTAGTTAAATAATAGACGACTTAAAAAACGACGCTGCTAATAACCTACCTAGTAACAAGCGAGTTAGATAAGAAATAAGAGGTATAAGAACACATAGTAACCGCTAGTTAACTGCTAGTAAGTTAACCGCTAGTAAGTTAATAGCTCGTAGATAACGCACTAAATAATAACGAGGTCGAAGAGATAGTAATTAGCGTAGCTAGGCTTTCTAATATAGTCGTAGAAGGCGGTAATTATATAGTAACAACTCTTAGTATCTATAATAGTCTCTTCTACTATAAAATTGCTGCTTCTATAATAGTTAAATAGTTAAATAGCCGCTTTACCGATAGGCTTAAGAGAGGCGCCCTTCTTAATCTAATTCGTTACTACGCCGAGCGGTTCTAAACGCTACTAAACTAGAGGATTGCGGGTAGCTTATTGCCTAGTAATTACTAGTAAAAGACTGTGTTACTAACTCCGCTCTAGGTTTAGCTAAAACTTACTAAATTTCCTAACATACAGTAGTAACTACAGATACTAGGTATTAGGACTTCCGCCGCGTAGCTAGCACGAAGACAATAAGAGCTAGCGTAATAATACAATCCGCAAGCAAGCAGTAACTACGATCGAGTTTTGGGTTGTTCTCGGTCGAGAAGAGGCGCGCAGATTTTCATCGAACCTAACTTAAAGTGTGTAGTGTATAGTATTACGTGCATAATGCCTAAGGCTGAAACTGCGCACTTCATCTTTAGGCTTCCTATAGATTAGCCCTCTTCTAAATACACAATAGTTTACATTAAGTAGTTATAAGCCCCCTGCGTTTCCAACGCGTATAACACGTTTAATACGTATTCTAATAGTTACTCCGACTGCTACGTAGTTAGCGCTTATTACTAAAAATTGCGCCGACACTATTGTCGTCGCCGCTACCCTCGCCGCCCTCGAGTATTCTAGCAGGTGCTAGACTCGAGTCGGCTACTATTAGTGTTAGCTGTCCGCTATACCGGTTTCTAACATTAGTGTTAGCTATCCGCTATACTAGAATATAGGCGCGCCTGTCGGCCGCCCTTCTTAACATCGCCGTCGCTGTCCGCAATAGCTCCCTCTACAACTACTAACGCTTATATAAGCAACATCCCTAAGCTAAAGAACAAGGAGAATTATCTAGTATAGGCCTACGCCGCTAAAGGCGCCCTTAAAGGTATATCGGTCTAGCGCTATATGTAAGGCACCCGCTAGCGACCCCTTACTAAGGCATCTAGTAAGACTTCTAAAGAGTTTAAAGACCGCTAAGATAAATGGGACTCTAAAGATTAAATAGCACGTACCTAGATCTTTGCCAATTGTATTAGTAACATTTAACAATTACTGCTTAGTCTGTCTACATCCTAGGAAGTATAGGACTTCCTTAAGAAGAAATACACTAGTAAAGGTAGGTCTACTAAATTCATGCTCTACTAGGAATATATTACCCTTCGGTATAATAGCAAGGACATTAAGAAGTTCTACAATGAATATAAGAAGAAGCTCGGTGCCTTAAAGGATACTAAATTGGCTATTAGTTAATACTAGGCTATCTATATGTTTATTATACAAATCGCACCGTTCTACGAGGCTTTCGTATAGATACGACGTAAGCAGATACGCGCCTTAGAATACACTATTAATAACAGCACCCTTAACAACATTATTAGCGCGTTGCTTAATAAGAATATAGCTTAACTAAACTAGGCCTAATATAGTAGCTTCTTCGGTCTTTAACGCTAACTATAATAGCAAGGTAGCAATAGCAATAATAACAACGGTCGAGGTAACTCGAACCGTAGCGGTCGTAGTAGCCGCGGAAACAGCAACAATAGTCGAGGCCGCGGTAGAAGCAACTAGAATTAGAATAGTTACTAGTCTAACCGTAAGAAGTGCGCCTATTATTAGGGGTCGCACCCTTCCGACCGCTGCTATACTAAATACCCTTATCTAAAGGAAGAAGACCGACTACGTCGTAAATAGTAGAAGGCTAAGAAGAAGGGGGTGTAGCAGCAATAGCAGCAGCGTAGACTAACTGCTTAGCAACAGTAGCAGCCGCTATCTAGTTAGAATAGTGCTTAGGGGCTATATGCGGCTAATGCTACCCCGGGGGTGTTATTAGACCTAAACAACAATTACGCCTTTACTGCAAGCACTATAGTTACCGTTAGCAACTAGGTTTCTACGGCTCTTACTGCTAGCACTCGTACTACTAATTAGGTTGTCGACTTAGGTACTAGCATACACATAGTTAACGACCCTTTATTGCTTATTAAATGTGAGAAGGGTATGTTAGCAGGTAGATAGGGTGGTAGTAGGTATAGGTAGTATTCGATAAGGATCTAGGAGGAGAGGGAGGAAGGTAGGAGAGTTAGCCTAACGCTAAGCGCCAAGCCCGGCCTAAGGCACTAAGACCCTAGCTTTACTCGGCCTAATTATATACCAATCACGTGTAGCCTCTTTGGCTCTAATATACGCTTCCCTTCTAAAGGCCGCGCCCTCGTAGCCTGTCTATATTCTACGACCTCTATTGCCGCTAACTTAGCAAGTCTAATAAGCTGCTTAGCCCGCGCTAAATTAAACACTTAACTACCTAATTATATAACTATATTAAACCTTACCTCCAAACAACACAATATACAACTCTAACTACGCTATCTCTATATATAATAAACTATAAAGTAATATATATCTATAAGAATTGAGGGCCTTCGACTAATTACAATACGAGCGCGTCTTCCCTACTATAATAGGTAGACGTACGAGGTATTGCAGCACTGCCTCCGTTCTAAGTAATGTCGTATCGAGTTCTTTGCGTCTACTCTTAAAAGACCTAGCAATGTCCGCTTCCGAGGGTTTGTCCGGTTCCGAGGGTTATTGTTCTTATTGTTCGTAGTTTCGCTAGCCCTAATTAGCTAGGTTTGGCAGCCTTTAAGTGTTAATCTTATCTTATCTTTTTAAAAACACAGCTCGTCTAGTTTCTATAGGTAAAGGCTATTATAAGTGCAGTAGTAGAGGTTCGCCTCGCTTGAAGGGTTAGATAGATCGAGGAGTAACCTATTGTCCGTAAGATCGACCCTAGCTAGCTTAGCTCTATAGTTTTGCCCTTAGTTAGTCCATTAGTCGCTTAATCTTTTAACTTAGTTAAAGTTTTAACTTAGCCTTAAAGTTTTTTAATTAAACCTTTAACAGGCTTAAAGCTTTTAATTAAAGTTTTGATTAAAGGTGCCTTAGGCTCGTAGTGTAGGTAAGGTTGTGTCTGTAGGCGTAGCGACAATAGCAAGTAATGTTAACAATAGCAGCGCTAGTCGCCTTAGCGCCAACTTTACCTTCTTCTAATTTCCTTCTTTAACTAACAATAACTTAGCAACACCGTTACTAATATAGCCGCGCCGGCCGCGCCGTCCTTGCCGATCGCCTAGGTCTCGAGGCCCCGATAGAATAAAGGAATAAGAGGGGGACCTGTAGGGCGCGTTAGTAAAGAGGTAGAGTCCTTAAAAGAGTATACGATTAATTGATTAACGCGTCGTAGCGCGCCTAGTATAGTCTTATTGTCCTTTGTTGCTAACACTTGCTTGTCTCTAATTAGTTAGCTTAATAGCACCCTAGGGGTAGCATTGTTCCTAGGCCTTTCTAGTAACATTATAGGCCCTTAGTCTTCTTCTTGTTCTTTACGCTAGTCTAATACTTATCTAACAACTCAGTTATGTCTTTAAAAGAGTCTTTAGCTTCCTACGAGTCCCATTTAGGTAAATAGCCTTGCTACCTTAGCAGGTACTCCTTCTTGCCTTGCCTAGTGCGATACTATAGGATACGTTCTATAGACTACAGCTCCTTACTATCCGCTAGTATGTCTTCGTGTTCTATAGGGGCTTTATCCCCTTCGCGTAGGTAGTACGGCTTAAGGAGGGATATATAGAAGGTATTATAGATAGTGTAATAAGGTAGGAGCTATAACTAATAGGCCTATACGGAGGAGCCTTTAACTTCTCGAATGCGGAATGGGCTAATGTATCTTAGTACGAGCTTGGGCCTTGTTTTGCCGTTAGGTAATAGGTGCTTGCGGATGCGGAGGTTCTTAGTACTTAGTATAACTATATCGCCTTGTTTAAAGGTTATCGGCGTATAGTGCTTGTCGTAGTAGGTCTTTTAGTACTCTTAAGCCTTTGTTAACTTCTCGGCTATCTTAGTATAGATTTCTCGCATCTTCTAGACACGTTCTATTGCCGCTAGTGTCTCTAGTACTTGACGCGCTTCCCTTTCCTTACGCTCGGCCTCGAGCGAGGTAAATAGATCTTATAGTAACGCGGCGTTTTGACCCATTATAGCTATATATAGTGAAACCTTAGTTAATAAGTGTACACTGTTGTTGTATACGAATTCTATAGGCTGTAGGAGATTAACCCAATCCCTAGGATTCTCGTTAATGTAACTGCGTAGGTACTGCTATAGGGTAGCATTCTGCCTCTCTGTTTGACCGTTAGTCTATAGATAGAAGGCTATTAATAGCCGATGCTTTAGTCTTAGCTATAGGCATATTTCGCTCTAATAGTGCGATGTGAATGTCGTGCCCCTATCGGAGACTATCCCCTTAGGGGTTCCCTAATAGGTATAGAAGATGTTAGTCTATAGCGCCTCTACTATATTAATAGCAGTCCAATCCTTCCGCGCCGGGATATATCGAGCGCCTTTAGTAAATCGATCTACTATAATAAGGATAGCATTATACATATCCTTGCTACCCCTACGCTTAGTAGGAGGAAGGCCTATAATAAAGTCCATTATAAGCTTAGTAAATAGCTTCTTTAGAACAGGGAGTAAAGACAACTCGCTAAATAGTAAGTGCTTTAGTGCTTTAACTCGCTAGCATACTATATAGGTCTACATATACTCCTTTATATGCCGCTTACTATTTGGCTAGTAGTATGTACGCGATAGTAACTCGTGCGACCTCTCTATGCTATAGTAACTAGCGAGCTTACTATTATAGTGCCTCTTTAAAAGCTCTTATCTAATCGATTGTTTAGCGGGGATATAGTATCTGCCCTTGAACTTTAAGTAACCTTTATCGTCGATCGACTAATTGTTGTTACTCTTACCGGATCGAGTCGCCCGCCTACTTACAAGCTTATTAATGCGCTCGATAGCAAAGGCGTCCCTCTACTAAGCACGTAACAGCTCATCTATAAACGATTAACTATCCCCGTTTGCAAGGTTATTTAATAGCACCTATACTATCGAACGAGGTATGCATTATATATATCTAATAGCACTAGCAGCCGGATTAACTGCAACCTCTTCTATAGTGCTATCGCTATAGATAGCAATATCTTTAATCGAGTCGTTATAGCTCGAGCGATCTACGTCCTTTTTAACGTATACTAGAAGAACGACAACTCCGCTATAGTATTTATTGCCGCCGCGGGGTCCGGAAGTCCGCTTATCCTACGCCTGCTTTATAGCAAGGTCTATAGCAATCTTATACTGCAGGGTTAGAAACAGAGAATTAATATATTAGGTTTCGCTATCGTAATTAGGTCGCCTCGATAGGCTATTAGTAGGGTTACTTACGCCTAGCCGATGTAATATATTAAAATCGAACCCAGCGAGGTAGACGGCCTATCTAGCCTATCGACCTATAACCCTAGTAACCTTCGTAATTCTACGGAGGTTGTTATAGTCCGTATAGACCTAAACAGGGTACTAAGCACTATCGAGATAATAGCGCTAGTGCTTAAAGGCTTCTACGATTGCTAGGAGCTCTTGCTTATAGGTCTCGTACCGACGTTCTACGTCGATTATCTTCCGTAAAAAGAAGGCAATCGGGTGCTAATAGGTATTATTAGCCTACTGTGACATAATAGCTAATACAGCGAACTGTGAAGCGTCAGTTTCAATTCGGATCTGCTTACTTAGCACGAAATAGTGCAACAAGGGGACATTAGTAAAGCGTTGCTTTAGGCCGTTAAAAGCGGCTTGTGCTCTGTTAGTCTATTTAAACTCTCTAGTTAGGTTGGCCTTAGTTTTAGTAAGCTCAGTTAGGGGCATTATATGCTGTAAATAGCCCTTAATAAACCGACGGTAGAAGTTAGCAAAACCTAGGAATAATTGAAGCTCTTTAATAGACGTAGGAACGGGCTATTTAGTAATTGTTTTAATCCGGTTAGGATTAGCCTTAACACCCTCGGTTGAAATAAGAAAGCCAAGGAATAACACCTCCTTAGTAGCAAAGGTGCATTTAGAAGGCTTGCAATACAAGCTATAGGCCCTTAGGCGATCGAGTACCTTACGGACTATAGCCTAGTATTCCGCAATATTAGGAGAGTATGTATAAACTAGGATGTTATCTAGGTAAACTATACAGAGGTGATCTAATAGGCCTAATAGGGCCCGATTAATATAGGACTAGAATGTAGTAGGGGCATTAGCTAGCCTAAATAGTATAACTAAGTACTTAAAATAGCTATAGCGAGTACGAAAGGCTGTCTTCTATTTATCGCCCTTGCGAATACGGATGCGGTAATAGGCGTCCTTAATGTCTAATATAGTATAGTAGTAGGCACTAGAAAGGCGATCGAGGGTCTTATTAATAAGAGGAAGTAGACAACGATCTTTAATAGTAACAGCATTAAGTCTACGGTAATCGACGTATAACCGTAGGCTACTATCCTTCTTTAGAACAAATAGGATTAGTGCACTAGCAGGGCTGTTACTATACCGAATGCGACCGTTAGCTAGATTTTCCTCTAGGTACTTACGCAATATAGCGAGCTCTCGTTTACTAAGGTTGTAGAGGGGACTAAAAGGAACCTCTTTGCCCTCTATAATGTTAATCTTATAATCTGTCTCCTTAAATATAGGCAATGTCGATGCTAAGTAGTGTTTAAATATATTAATGTAGGTCTCTCGAATAGGCTCTAGTATACGTTCGAGCTAATTAGAGTCTATGCCGTTAGGGGGCATAGGTTCTTCGTTATCCCTACCGAGCAGGTCGGCAGTCGGATTAGCTAGGGTTAGGTTGCTAATAAATAGGACCCTAATATCGTTAGGGCACTCGCTAATATTAATGTGTTTAATATCCTCTTTCCTAGCGATTCTAAATCGCTACTATTAGCTGCCTAGGTCTATAACTATAGCGTAGTACTTAAGAACAGGGTTGCTAATAACAATATCGGATAGGAGGCTGTCTATGTCTACCGCGTAGGCAGTAAAGTTTAGTAGGCGTTCATTTCCGAGGTCGTCTTTTAGAACTATAGGAACATAGTAGGCTCTATAGGTCAAGTGCCGAGCGTTATTAAACTAAGCAAGAGTTAGCAGGTCAGTCTTCGGCAGTTATCGAAGGTCTAATTAGACCCCGCAGTGGTTCGGGTTGGTTTGGTTTGGTTTGCTAAGCCGAAACTCTGGTTTGGTTTGGGTTGGTTTGCTAAGCAACTACATAAGTAGCTGGTTCGAACCATATAATTTATCGGTTTTTAAGAAGTGTACGAATGTATACGTAGCTTCAAGCAAGCCCTTTGTAAGACTCAGCAGTGTGGCCGGCAGCGTAGCCGGCATTTTTAGTCCTTAGTACTTATAGAATTTTCGAATCCTACTCAGGCTACGTAGTTGTATAAAGGTACTTATATGACCTCAAATCCATAGACAATTAGCTAAGGGCACTAACCAATCAAAAGCATACACACATATAAGGCATTATAGTTTAGTTCGGAAACTGCACTCCTTAGGTATGAACTTCATCCTTTCGTTTACGGTTCAATTCCCTAACTGCTTAGCAGAATGTCTTTATCCAGATCTAGGTAGAACTCATCGATTTCCCTAGAAGTCCTCCTCCTTAAGAAGTTTATACACTTTCCTACCGAACTATTCGACAATATCAAGTACTAGGATAGCTCCTCCCTCGGTATCGGTATAGTATATAAAAGAGCTATAAGGCAGCTCTGCAGAACGTTCCACTAGTCACTCGCTATACTAAGGCCGAATGCTAGTTCGTTCCTTAGAACTCTTAGTTATTTGGGAGATATAAAGGGTAGGGCAGGTAGTAACTTCGTGTTGTATAAGGAGGTAGAGGCTGCTATAGAAGAGGCCTTCAACCTATAGAAGATAGTAAAAGATATAGAGGCAGCTATAGGTCTAGGTACCTAGTTGAATTTCTAGTAGGTAGAGTATAAGGATATTTAGAGGGAGTATTAGGTAGAGTTACGAAGGCAGGTGTATAATATGCTCTAGAAAACAGGGATAGTGCCTATAACTATGACTATTAGGCTCTTCAACCTTCCTTATTTTTCCCTGTTTTCTTTTTATAAAAATCTAAACTAATACAAATCAACCGGAATGTCTATCTTCTTTTAGTTCTTTGAAAAACCTAGCAGCGTAGCTAGCAGCGTAGCCGGCAGCGTGGCCGGCAGCGTAGCCGGCCTTTTTACTCCTTAGTACTAACGGGATTTTAGGAGACTTCTATTCCGTACGGCCAATAAAGCATACTGTACTATGTATATATACTTAGAGAGTATTTAGAGCGCGGTATGCAGCGCCGTATAATAGCGGCTCATTTCGTATATAGAAAAGCTTATAGACGACACTACGAATATCCTTCCTACTAGTATATCTATCCTATCTAGCACTATCTCGAATATAGATATTCTAGCCTTTTAGAATCTAATCGAGTGCTTTAAAATCCTTGTCTATAATCGTTATACGCTTCGCGTAGATAGCTATAAGGTTGACCGCTAAAATAGTATTAGTATAGTCCGAAAAGAGGTAGAAGAGAAATATACATTCGAAGATACGAACCAGGTAGGCTTCTATAGCCTCTTAAAGGGCGCCTATCGCGGAGGCTTAGAAGCGAAGGTCTATTCTATAATCCTAGGCAATTTCGCGAATAAGTCGTTAGAAAGGAGTTTTGCGGATTAGGAGCTTAGAACTCTTCTAATACTGCCGAATCTCACGGAGGGCTACGGCTAAAGAAGGATTAGTAAAAAGACAGTAAGAATGCCGGCTACGCTGCCGGCTACGCTACCGGCTATAAATAGGACTTACTTCCTAGGCGCTATCGACGCTTCGCACGATTGCTACTAGTAGCAGAAGCGCTAGTTGTCGTCTTGCGTAGAGCCTTGCCCGCCGTTGTCTTGCGCGGAGCCTTGCCCGCCGTTGTCTTACGCGGAGCCTTGCTCGCGACGCCCTTTCTAGCACCGGAGCTAGCGGCAGTAGTAGCAGCTATCTTACGTTGATGTACTATACTCGTTCTATTATTTCCGATCTTATTGCGACCCGCAGAAGTACTAGGTCCCTTCTTACGAGGCGTCGTAACTTAGTTAAGTGGACTCGCTATTATAAAAGTCGTCGAATTAAGGAAAAAAGTGCGTTACGAAGGTGTACGAAGGCGCGCGCGGAGCGAGGGTATTACGGAGGTAGTAGATATAGAGCGTAGAGGTATAGGTATCGATGCGAAGGTTGAATATAGCGGTAGTGTCGCGGTATCGCTAGGCAATAGAGTAAGCTTCGCGCAAGCCTACATTATAGTAACGTTAGAGCAAGGAAAGAAGGCAGGCACGGCTAAAAAAGGTAGGCACGGCTAAAAAAGGCAGGTACGGCAGACTTTGAAATATAGCCGGCATATATAGCCGGCATAGTAATAGGCGAAAGCCTCCTTTTAATAAATAGCCGGCGTAATAATAGTATCCTACTATAGTATAGATATTCTTTAGTAATGCCTTTACTAGCTATAGTAATCTTATAAGTAACCTAGGCCTATTGCTAGTAAATATAAGAAATATTAGGTAGGCTATACTAAACAAGCTAGTCATTTAGTAGGAAAAGGCCTACTACCGTCTCTATATGCCGGCTACGAGTGCCGGCTACGAGTGCCGGCTATCGCTCTAAATTCAACTCCGCCCTATCTCGGAGGCTGAGGTACCGAGCGGAAACCCTATAGCTTATATTCACTCGGTTGTCGCGGAGCGCTTATAGGTGAGGTATTAGAAAAGAGTATAAAAAGTACGAGAAGAGTATCCTAGGATATAGGTCGTAAGTGAATAAGAGTAGCACGCCTAGTTATTTATATAGTACGTTACTCTATACGACTAAGAGCCTATATTATCTCGTGCTTCGCTTATAAGACCTCGACTCTACTAATATACTGTTATTCTCCTGCTCGGTCGCTGTCTTAAATCTTCTTCGAGTTGCCGGACTTAGTGCGCATCTGTAGCTATGCAATAGCGCTACGTATTATAGAGAATCAACTCCGCCGTATCTCGAAGGCTAAGGTACCGAGCGGAAATCCTATAGCTTATATTCACTCGGTTGTCGCGGAGCGATTATAGGTAAGGTATTAGAAAAGAGTATAAAAAGTACGATAAGAGCATCCTAGGATATAGGTCGTAAGTGAATAAGAGTAGCACGCCTAGTTATTTATATAGTACGTTACTCTATACGACTAAGAGCCTATATTATCTTATGCTTCGCTTATAAGACCTCGACTCTACTAGTATACTATCGATCTCCTCCTCGGTCGCTAATACGCTATCTTAATTCTTCTTCGAGTTGCCGGACTTAGTGCGTATCTATAGCTATGCAATAGCGCTACGCATTATAGAGAATTTCTCGTTGAAGTTTCTCTCTCGTAGGCTTGCTATCTGCCTCGTAGTACAGAGGATTAAAGTGCTGATACTAAAGAATCTCCTTATAGTTAGGATACTAGGGCTCCTTAGGACCTTTGTGTTTTAGGTCTAAATAGAGACGTATTATAAACGTTCTATCGCCCTTTCGCTTACTACCCGCTAGGTCGCGATATGCGAAGAAACTAATCTAAATGTAGCTCGTCTCTGTAAGAGCCGGGTGAATATAGAGCGCTAGGTTTCTACTTCGTACCTTAGATTTAGGGACGGCGCGGAGATAAAATTAGAAATGTAGCCGGTACCTATAGCCGGCAAAAGGATGCGAAAATGGGCCTCCTCCTAGGTTAATCTAACGACTAAATACAATTTCCAACTAATCCGCTATAAACCGACGCCGAATTTTAGCTAGAAGCTGCATATCTTTATTTTGAAGAGTAATCCGCTTCGTATAGATAGCAAGGAGGTTTGAAAGCTTAAGCTCGGTTACGAGAAATGCCTCCGTAGCTTCCTAAAGAGCACTAATCGCCTTAGTTTGAAAGCTTAAGCTCGGTTACGAGAAATGCCTCCGTAGCTTCCTAAAGAGCACTAATCGCCTTAGCCGTAAATCGCATACTAGACCGAAAATCTAATGTAATTTCTCGGACGAGTCGCTAGAAGGGAGTCTTAGGGATTAAAAGCTCGGTCCCTCTTTTGTTTTAGAAAAGCCGGATCTAGCGAAGGGCAATAGTACCTAGTTTAAAGCGCCGCTTCTTTATCGTCGAGTCCTGCCTTGTTCCCTTTCTTTTAATAGAAAGATAACTTTTCTTTACGATAGTCTTCGTCCGCCTACTCTTTTTAGCCTTCTCCTATCTACCTATAGCCTTCTTGTTTTTCGGTACTGTTTTCCGAGGAACCCCCTTCCTTCGTATATACTGCGGAGAGCCTTGCTCTTCCGATATCTCGTTCTCGCTACGGTCTCCCTATACTTAGCTTGCTTTACCCTTGCCCTTTAGCCTCTAAAGATATTTATCTACGCGTTTAGGCGACGAGGGCATATCGGTAGGATCTAGAAAATTAATAAGCATATAATCGTAAGGAGACATTAATGCTTCTTACCTTCTAGAACAAATAGTCTTCTATTAAACCGCCTTATTGGGTTATCGTTAGATTCGAATAAAGGATGGTAGCTTAAGGAAGGGGAGGCAGCCGGCTTAGGAAGGCCCGAAGAGCCGAATCCTTAAGGCATGTTTGTCTTTAAGAATATAGGGAAAGGGAAGAAGGAGAGGAAGAGCGAACAGAGAATTAGAAATAGTCCGTAGGTAAGCGGGGTCGGTTGCTATAGCAACTAGTCTGTTTAGGTCCTAGGAATTCGAAACACATTTCGGACATATACCGGCTATATACGCCGGCTATATTACCTTATACGTAAACGCTTCGTCTCCTTAAAGCTGCTCTAAGCCTGTATACGTTTCCGCTTCTCGACCCGGTATCGCCTTCTGCCTCCGCCCTCCTCCTCTTCGTTATCGCTAATTAGGGTTTCGCTTAGACTAAATTTCGTATTCTCTTCGCGCTCCTAGGTTTCTTCGATCTTAAGGTTTTCCAATTCCTCGATCAACTCCTTTAGTATAATCTTTAGTAACCTACCTTAGCGATTCTAGTAGAGGAGATAGTATCGGAATACTATAATAGATTCGAAGGTAGTAGGCGAGTATGTTCGATTAAAGCGGCCCTAGTAACGAGCGATACTAAAAGACCTCTTATAGCCTATACCTACGCTCGGGATAGCGAGGACGTCCCGAGCGACCGACGCTATCGTTAGAAACTTAGGCTCTAACCGCTACTATATAGCGAGAATATCGTCTCCGAATTCGTCTAGAAGACCGGTAAGATCTAGAGATTATTAGCCCTCTTTCCGAGCCTACGGGTTTGTACTTACTCGCGCGCCGATAGAGATCGAACTCTTCTTTATTTACTTTAGTAGTTGCTTCCTCTTCTGCTTCTACTTCCTACCTACGAAACAGATATAATATCGGAGCCTTCTAAACCTTCTTTTTCTTTGTAGGAGCTGCATTTAGACTAGTTTCTTTCCGACGCTCGTAGAACATCTTTTCTAGAATAGTCTAGTAATGCTTCGGCTACACCTCGTCCGCCTTCTATTCCGGCCTCTACTAGTATATATCCTTTTCTACCGGGTTAAGCAAGCACGCAACGCTATAGATATCCCCGAACGAGTCAAAGGTAGTACTATAATATTTATACAACTTAGCATAGGAGGTATCTATAGCTTTCGTTATAGCTACTTTCTAGGGAACGCTCTTCCTAGCTAGCTTAGCTACGGTTTCCTCGAGCTCGTTAAAGAGCTAGTTGTAGTACGCAAAGACAAGGTAGATCGTCGGTCCTCGGGTTCTTCTAATCGTAGTAGTAACCTTCGCGTAATGCTTACTAATATCGACGAGATACTCTGCTTAGCGCTATTCGGCGGCGGTAAGGCCGAGCTACTCAATACCCTCGGAACTCTAATAGATCTCGAGAGCGGTACGTAAAGTACATCCCCTCGTAACTATATAGAAAGTCGAATCGAACCGGGTCTTAACGTCTTAGGTAAAACGGAGTAGGCGCTAAGGAGGCCGCTTTTGCTATCGCTTATTCTATACGATATTCTAGGTATCGGTTTTAGGGCGCTCGATTAGGTTCTTTTAAATAGCCTCGAATCGGTTATATCTCTATAAGCTCGAGTTCGTATATATTGCTAGACGACGAAGCTAGAGAAAAAGAGTTAGAACTATACTAGGTTGCCGGCTATAGGTGCCGGCTACGGACAAAAGTTATACCTTATACAAAACGAGAGCGAGGCTCTCTGCCTTATCCCGTCTTATTACTATAATAAGTTTCTCGACTTTCGACTTTGCTTTATCCTTATCTAGGATCTTCTATTAGTCGTCGTTTAATAGTGCAATTTTAAGCGTCTTAAAGAGGGCTCGGATCGCGATTTGAACTATATAAGCGAGGTAGGGAAACTTCTATAGGGATGCAACTAGCAACGACGTCGGCTCCGATTCAATAGGGCTAGGGCTATCAATAGGCTCCTCTTTATCGTTATTATCGTGCGTATTGTCGTACGTATCCGGAATCGTAGCGAGCTTAATATTCGGAAGATTAAGCTAGATTATAGACCTTATAATCTCCTCTACGCACTCGACCCTATCGATACAATTAGTGATTTTAAAGACATATGCGAGTGAATTATATATACAACGCCTTATGTAATGTTCGATTATTACTAGCGTTGTCCGTAGTAATCGAGATCAGTTTCGTTGTTACGCTAACCCTATCTATTACCGCATAGATAAGCTTCGCTATATCCTTACTAGTATAGGAACCTAGAATTTCAGGGAATCCGATCATTAGTTCCTAGAGTTTCTAATCCGAATTGATAAAGTATAGTATAATCGAGAGGAAGGAGGCTCTTATAGTCCGGCTTAACTAGCTATCGATAGTAATAGCTACTCGGCGAGTATTACGGAGGATCTCCCGAATGTCGTCTAACGTAGCCTCTTTGTTCTTTTCGAATATAACACGCTAGGTTGTCGCGCCGAGAAATAGGGGAGGGTAGTTTGTAAGATATAGGTATATCTTCTATATAGACTCCCTTTCGTAGAAGTCTTCCGGAAGACCGTTTGTAGCTAGCATTTCGTTTGCTAGTTGCTTGAAGTCTTCGGGGGAGAAATCGATAGCCTTCAATCCTAGAGCTTCCTTAAGCGTAGCCTATAATAATTAGCTAGATCTCTACGGTTGATTTAGGTAGCCGGAATCTATAGCCGGCAGCTATAGCCGGCAGCTGTAGCCGGCATTTTAGAAGATATACCTCTTTCTAGAACGCTATATCTATATTAACTCTCCTCTCTCCTTAAGATTCCCGATACCGTTTAGAATAGAGATAGTTCGTAGGCGATGAGTTCCTATCCCCTAGTTTCGGGTGTTTTAAGATTAAACCGTAGAAGTTGTAGACAATTACTAGTTAACCTTTAAGTCGAGAAGTCGTATAACGGTGCAATACCCCCTCTATAAAGAACTTCTAGAATATATCCGTTCGCTCCTTACTCCCCTATCGCATCGAGTACTTCCGGAGTTTACACTCCTTCGAACGTAAGTATAAAGGGAACTATATCTTATAGACCTATTAATTGAACTGCTCTATATACTCGGGTTTCTAAAGATACGCCTAGCTAGCCTTTTCGAAGATTTCCGGGTTGATACTCGATGTTCTTATATCTCCGAACAACCTTCTACTTAGACTCCGTAAAGGTAAGGACTAGGTAGTAGTACCCTATAATGAATTCCTACTACTAGGATTCGGAGAGGATAAATCTAGCCCTAATCGTGATCTAGGACTCGATAGGCTCGAAGGTAAGTATACGACCTCCTCTCGACGTTGTCGCAATCTCGCTCGTATACTAGACTGTTTCGACTGTCGTCTCGTTGTTACCCTTCCTAGTATAGCGCCTAGTATATATACAATATCGGTCGGTATGTTTTAAGGTTTCGTACGGTAAGGTAAGGACTTAGGAGTAGTAGATATATACTAGTAGCTGTAGAGAAACACCCTTTCTTTTATAGCATCGTATCGTTAGGAACAGCTAGGCAGTAAATAGCTAGCTACCTTTTTTTTTTGTTTCCTAGCCACCTAACTACTAGATTTTTTTTCCTAGCTACCCTAGCTAGCCTAACTACTAGAATTTCTTTCCTAGCTACCCTAACTACCTGAATTTTGCCTTCTATACGGCGGCTCTCTCCTACTGACGGAACCGAGCTACTGTACCTAACGAATCTAAGCTCGTTTTTAGTCTTAATCTATCCTCTTTCGGTATAAGACACTCGACAAGCAAATGCTTAGGCCGAGTCTAACTACGAAACCTAAGACTAACTAATAGCTCTATCAACCAATCCTGATCCTCGAACTCCTTCCGCTTCTTAGTAAAGACCTTAAAGAGCGCTCGAGCTTCTTCGGGTACCTACGGAGTAGTCGAGATAAAGCCGTATCGCTGAAATAGGTAATCCTTCGGAGGCTTATATAGAGATTTAGAGAATTCTAACGCCAACCTATCCTACTAGCAGCTTAGATTCCGGATACAAGCCCTCTCTGCCTTAGTAAAGATTTTATATAGCAGTAGCACTCTACCTTCGAGAAACGCTTTCTGTTTAACTGTTAGTATCTGCCGGCTACGAACGCCGGCTACATATGCCGAGCATAGAATAATTACCTATACCCCTTCCTCCTATAGTAACACTTCTACCGTCCCTAGATACCTAGCCCCGATCGCATTAATCGCAAGCTACTTTGCCTTTATAGACGTAAAGGCTTCGCTCTAATACTAATAAAGAAACTTCTACTCTATATCGAGGATATAAAGACGACTAGTCTCGATTCCAATCCTTACTAGCTTTTCGTAGTAGCTTTGACTATAATTTTCTAGATTGATAGGACTTATACCTTAGCCCTTTACTAGTATCTCGTCTCTTTAACTGTGCTCGATCCACTTCTAGCGCTTATCGTCTATAGCGTTAGGCCCTAAGACTGCACCTGTTACTAGATCGACGTATAGTATCTCCTCGCTTTTTTCAGTTCCTTTATTCGTAGCATTAAGCTCTATCGCGGCATCCTAAACTCTAGTATTATTGTTCTCGGCTATCTAAACATCTCCGTTACTATCGGTCGTATCGATAGAGGTAGCGACTATAGGTCTAAATGCTATTAGTTAACGTGTTAAAGAAAAATATGCCGGCTATAGCTACCGGCTACGGCTGCCGGCTATAGCTGCTAGCTACGGCCGCTAGCTAGATTAACTTACGCTGCTAGAACTTTACGCTCGAAAACTAGCCGCAATTCTTTCCTCCTCTTAGCCTTCTCTTAGGTTGTCTTCTTATTCTAACCTTCACTTTTTTCTATAGGCGCTAGCTATCGATAGAATGCCTCATTCCGCGCCTTTCTTCTCTTATCCTTAGCTCTTTTATCCTTATCTATCTTGTCCTTTCTCTCGCGGTCTCGTACGGAATTCTTCTTCGTAGAGTACTCCTCTTTAGTCTTACGCTTTTTAGTTAGACGCTTAGGCAAAACAAACTCGCGGTCTTTAGTTCTATCTTCTGTTTAGCGCGCGGCGCGCTTCTCTCTTGCTATTATAAGGGAAAGGGGCGGGGGCGCAGCGTATAGTAGTTGTTATCGGTATAGGTATAGAGGAAGAAGTTGAAAGTATAAGAATATCGCGAAGCCCTAATTGTTACCGCCTACGTGACGTTATATAGGTAAGCTTTCGCAACTACGGCAACTACGCCCCGGCAATAGCAACTACGCCCTAGCAACGGCAACTACGCCCTAGCAACGGCAACTACGCCCTAGCAACGGTAATAAAGCGTAGTAAATACAACCTAGTAACTATTATAGCCGGCAATCGTAGCCGGCAGTCGAATAAGAGTGTCCTTATAGCAAAACCACGCCCTAGTAACGGCAACCACGCCCTAGCAACGGCAACCACGCCTAGTAAATGTAACAGAGTTACTATTATAGCCGGCAATCGTAGCCGGCAGTCGAATAAGAGTGTCCTTATAGTAAAACCAATACAGTCTCTAGTTCAAACTAGGAATCTATATGGTTCGAAAAAACCAAACCGGAACTAGGGAGCTAGTTCGCCGCTAAGAAACCAAACCATATACGTTTGGTGGTTCGGAAACCGAACCACTGCGGGGTCTAGGTCTAATTGCTTAGCTAGGTAATAGCTAATAAGGGCGCTAACTGAATTTCCGGGGTCTAGTATAACCTTTGCCTTATAGTTAGTATCGGGCCTAGATATAAGACAGGTACGTATAATAGCTAGCACAATGTCGATAGTCTTACGCCGTATAAGGCTAACAGTTAGTACGGCGCTTACTCTTTTTTCGACTAATTGAAAGAGCCGACTAGGGTAGCATTAGCGGCTAAAAGATGTTTCCTATACTCGGCGGAAGTACGGTCAATTCGGGCCTAGTCCTTAGGTTTGTCGCATTAGCCTAGTAGATAGCTAGTACTATTACAATTAAAGCACTTCAATCCGGTTAGTAGACTGCCGTAGCTATTATTGCTATTGTTAGCCGAGCGGTTAGTATTATAGGGATACGAGCCCCTTCTACGGCCCCTATCGCGGCCTCCTCTATATAGCCGGCGGCTACGGCCTCTTCTACGGTCGTTGTTACTGTTCCTACTGTTAGCGTTGTTGTCCTAGTAGGAACCTTAGTTTCCTCCGCGGCTACGGTTGCTACGGTTAGTACTAGTTAGTCGGATCCTTGATTCTAGTCGTTGTTAGAGCTAAACAGCCCGTTCGGCTGTTTCTACTTCGACTATGAATTAAATACGTATTAGATTAGCTTGTTCGAACATACGGCGACGGTCTAATTCGAGGATAAGCTCCTATCGCAATTTAGGGCGTATTTCGGAAATCTAGATAGAGTCGGTCTTAGCTAGCAAATCATCCTCGAGGGTCTTTAAATAGGCCTTAAATAAGCGAGCCGATTGATTAGTCTTTTGTTTAGCTCGAAGGTATTAGTCCTAAGCGTATTGTTGCCTTAGTATAGGGTTTCTAAGGGTGTCTAGTATAATAGTCTTATAGTCTTGCTACTAAATAGCGGTCTAATTAGTAAGGGAATCGAAATAGTTATCCTAGGTGCGCTTTAGGTCGCTATTAATATACTACATCGCGTAGACAACTAGTAAATAGTTATCTAGAAGAGCCCTCGGCGCATTTCGTTAGTTAAGCTTACAATCGCGTATATAATTATTGTATTGTTTGCGACTGGATCCGTTAAATACGGTACAGTCCTTAAGCTTAGCATCCTTCTTTTAGACAGGGACGGGTAGTAAGGAAGGCCCTACTATCGGCTTAGTAGTAGTTGTTAGGGCTTCCTATAGACGGCGAATCTCGAGGAGATTATCCTTTAGCTGTTGTTCTTAACGCAAGGCAGTGAGCCTATTTTAGGTAGCTTCCTAAAGTCTCGCTACTAGTTAGGGACTAAAGGCTAGCTAGCTATATCGACGGTTAACAATATTGTTAAGAATGTCGTCGACAGGCAATTCTAGGTCGTTACCTAGAACTGCAGGTTCTTCTTTAGTAGGTCCTATAGCAGGCTCTTCGGTAGGAGGCACTTTAGCAGGTACTCTAGTAGGCACTTTAGTAGGCACTATACTACTAGTATTGTCGTTGCTAGCGCTGCTAGCGGCAGCACGGTTGTTGTTTCGTAATAAGCCGGCTATTATAATAGGGGGTAATACTAATAATATATTATTAGCCCCTAAGATACGGATGTAGCGGAATTAGTAGGTATTAGTCTAGTGCGATTAACTTAGTGTAATAGGCCGTATAGAAGGCCTTGCTTGATAATTAGTACGGTTGTTTCGATAGAATAGTACGTGTAGGTCCCGTTCTTAGGGCGCAATATAGTTAGATTAGTCTTATTCGTATCTATACCGCTAAAAGCTTGAAATAAGGACTATCTAGCTGCTACCCTTAAAGGGTAGATCGAATACTATATAAGAAGGGTATGTTAGCAGGTAGATAGGGTAGTAGTAGGTATAGGTAGTATTCGATAAGGATCTAGGAGGAGAGGGAGGAAGGTAGGAGAGTTAGCCTAACGCTAAGCGCCAAGCCCGGCCTGAGGCACTAAGACCCTAGCTTTACTCGGCCTAATTACATGCCAATTACATATAGCCTCTTTGGCTCTGACATTAAATATAAAGGCTATTATATTCCTGTCCGGTTTAGTAGCAATACGAAGCACGCTACGATAGTCGGAATAGCTTGGACTAAGGTAGTCAATAAGCGTAGTATAAGCAGTATAAAGTTGTCTAATACGCTATATATGCTAGGTCTAGCAGCTAACCTCCTATCTACTAAGAAGCTTACCGACAAGGGCTGTTTCTATCGGAACGATAAGCGCGTACTATTTACTATTGTTAACGGCTCGGAGGTTACTATTACTCAAACATACCGAAAGAATAGTCTCCCCTATCTGTATACACTAACCTCTAGTCCGGATAGCTAGGTTGTTGCGCTTCTATCGAAGAAGGGGGTACCGACAGGTACGATAGAAGAGTAGCATCTACGATATAGCTATATCTATTATCGCAAGCTGTTACGAATAGAAGCTAAGGGTTAGATTGTTATTACTAGCACTAGTAATAAGAACGACTTCCGTAACTGCATTGCCTATCGAATGGCTATGTTATATAAGGAATACAATCGGCTGCTACGCGTACGACTATCTACAATCTATTATATTGTTTATGTAGATATAGTCACTATTACTAATCCTAGTCTATTATAGGAGCGCTATTTCACACTGTTCATATACGCTAAGTTAGGTTATCGACACGAATATGCTAGCTTACTAAAGTTAGGGGCTATAGTAGCAATTAAGGATCACCGTATATACGTCCGTATACAAACTAGCTATTCGATCCCGATCTACCGCCTCGATAGAGAGGGTAAGTACGGCGGAAATTAGCTATTAAGCTAGGCTCGTAATTAGGGCATTGTACTACAGGTTACAGCTCCTTATTCTTCTACTTAGAATAGTCTAGCTAAGGTTAGCAATTATATCGTATATACGACCGCTCGGAAGATAATACTTTATACCAATTTGCTAAAGGCCCTATAGCCGTATATAGTCACTACTGCTATATAGGTTCTTAATATCACTCCTAGAAACTTGGAAGGTCTTAGCCCCTATACTATTGTAGCTAGGGAGCTTAATTAGTCTCGGAAGCAGCTACGCCTTCAACACCTTCGAGCCTATAGCTATACTACTGTTACATATAATTACGGAGTTGCTCGTAGAAAGAAGATAGATAGTAGAGGCCTTGTTAGCAAGCTAGTCGGCTATGCTAAGGACTTAGTAGACTTAGGGAAATATATAATTTACCTCCCTAACTAGTATAAGGTTATTATATTAAAGGACGTCTAATTCATTAAGACGGCTAGTAAGCTATTGCTTCTAGAGGGTATAAATCTATACGCTAATCCTAACGACCTAGCTAAGAGCGAGTTTGTTATACTCGAGTCTATTATACCGGCTCTATTTAATTCTATAAGCAACGAGGCACCGTCGCTATAGGAAGCAGCTAGTATAGTCTAGCAGCTTCTAGCCTAGCAAGAAGAGCCTCTAGACGAGACTGCTTAGGACATAGAGGTAACTAACGAGGTCGCTAGTCCGTTGCTACTCGACGATAACCTGCTAGCTATTTAACCGCCTTTAAGTAATAAAGATAGCTTTTAGTTAGCCGAGGAAGAACTAGCGTACGATCCTTACGCTAAGAAGGGCGAGCCTAGCTAGTTACCGGAGTTTGAGCGACTAAATGCTATATACGCTCGTTTAATACGTACTACTCGAAGCAACAAGTTAGTACGAGAGCTATTGCGTAGATACCTAGCCGATGCTAGTGTTAATCGATCGACTCGCCGTAGCCTAGCTAATATGCTAATAGCCTATATAAAGGGCTTTATAGCCTCCTATTACATTACTAAGCAGTCCGACAAGCCTAAAGAAACTATCCCTATTCCGAAGAGTTACAAGGAAGCAACTCGGTCGCTATATTAGCTATAGTAGAAGGAAGCTTGCGAGGCTAAATACAAGTTACTAATTAATAACTATATATAGGTTTATATATCTCGGTTAGAGGTGCTAGAAGGTAGGAAGGTTGTTCGTAGTCGTTAGGTCTTTACTATTAAGCGAGACGCTAATAGAAATGTAAGCCGGTTTAAGGCTCGTTAGGTTGTCCGTAGCTTTACGCAGGTTGAAGGCTAGGATTACGACGAGACCTATACGGCTGTCGCTAAGCCGTCTATACTACGAGCGCTGTTTGTACTAATCGCTTATTACGACCTAGAGGCTAAGCAGTACGATATTCTAACGGCCTTCCTTAACGCACTTATCGGGGATAAGCATAAGATCTACGTCGAGCAACTACATAGCTTTAAAGACCGTAGCGGCAAGGGCATAGTTTGCCTATTGCTAAAGGCACTGTATAGTCTAAAGCAGTTACTAATGCTATAGTATAAAGAGCTTCGGAAGTACTTAAGGAGCCTAGACTTTATTCTAATAATGTCCGACGTCTGTGTCTTTAAACACGTTGTTAGTAGCTCGATTATCGTTATCTACGTCGATAATATAATTATTATCGCCTATAGCCTATTAGCACTAGAAGCCGTTACTTAGTTGCTAAAGGACCGTTTTAATATACGAGAACTAGGCGACCTATACTACTATCTCGGCATGCGGATCATTCGTAACTGCAATTAGCGCACTATTTACGTCGTTTAAGATGCCTATTTGAATAGGCTTAGTAAGAAGTATAGGATGCAGGGCCGTATAGTACCGGCTACGCTAATAGCGCCTCGATACGTTAAGATATCGATTTAGCGTATACCTAAGGGCTACACTACTAGCGCTGCCTTTAAGACTTAGTATTAGGAAGGTATAGGTAAGGCACTATAGCTAGCAATAATTACTCGACCTAATGCTTGCTATACTATAGGCCTATTATTACGATACATTTCTAACCCGACTAAGGAACACTATACCGCGCTTCTTTAGCTTATTAAGTACCTAGTTAGCACTCTAAGCCGTAGTCTGTGTTTCCGAGGCATATAGAACAATAAGCTCAACTTTGCTAGATACTATAACGCTTCCTAGGCTAATAATCCGGTTACTCGTCGCTCTATAGGAGGCTTCTATTTCACGCTCGCTAGTAGACTACTGCTATATAAGTTAGGCCGCTAAACCTTAGTTACTCTATCGTCTATAGAGGCTAAGTATGTTTAGTTAATAACTAGCGCTAAGGAGGCCGTTACTTTAGCTCGGTTGCTATAAGAGATTAGTTATAAGGGTACTACTAAGCCTATTACGCTATACGAGGACAATTAGTCCGCTATCGCTATTACTAAATCTACTGTTAATAGCCGTACAAAGCATATAGATGCTCGTATCTACTATATTTAAGAGAAGATTGCTAATAGTACTATTATCGTTTAATAGGTTAGTATATATAATTAGATAGCCGATAGCTTTACTAAGCCGCTTAACAAGATTAAGCACGGCCGCTTTGTTAAATAGTTAAACTTAGTAGATTGTAAGGCTGCTATTAAGAGCGCCGCTTAGCCTGCTACTAAATACTAAATAGATAGAAGACATAGGTTTATTGTCTAGTTTAACTGCGTATGTTTGTTTAGTTGCTCTATTATAATAGCCTGAAAGTGGTCTAGAGTTGTTTCTATACCTAATACCCCTTTGTTTGCTTCGCTAGTTTGTTTGTTTGGCTGTATGCACGCGATAAGGGGGTGACTTGAAGTGTGTAGTGTGTGGTATCACGTGCATGATGCCTGAGGCTGAAACTGCGCACTTCATCTTTGGGCTTCCTGTAGATTAGCCCTCTTCTGAATACACAACAGTTTACATCAAGTACCTAGAATTGCGAACAGTGCTGCTCCCACGGTACGAGTAAGTCACGACTACTACTGGAAACAAAATGCGGGCACAAATCCACGGTCGGGAGAGCTGGAGCAAGGTCTGGCCACGCCGCCACGGCAACGGCAGGGCAGTGAAGTTGACTTTGGCTATCAGAAAGTCTCGGATCTCAGGAACGAGTGAGACATTCATTATTCACGTGGCGATTTGGCAGACTTCCTAGGATATGTCTTGGCCCCTCTTGGCGTGGTGTTGATGATGCTGACATGTCCCACTCGTTGCCTCGGAGCGTTCGTCGGCAAAACTAGGATTGTCGTAGATTCTTTGGTCTTCATGCAAAATACGTCTGTGCCAAGCAATGCAAAGCGTACAGTAGAATATTCGACCAATCAGATCACTTGGATTTTATCTTACATATACAGCAGTTCGTCGGACTTGACCTCGGAATTCGTCAAGAAAGCAAAGTCGTACGGAGTCAATGCCTGCCGTGACTTGACCTCATCTTTCAGGGTTAGGTCTATACCATACCTACCGTTCATAGAAGACAGTGCCGTTTCCCGTCCGAACCAATTGCAGTCTCGGCTTGAGCGTAGACGCTGTACATACAGCACAGTAACAGCACTGAACAGAGCAGGAAAGAAATGATGATGCGAATCTTCCATTCATATCGCATACAGATGCACCTACACAAGCGCATGAGACCATGTATTCTAAACTAGTCAGGAACAACCATTGCGCCGCTCATGTACATGCTCCGAATCCAAAGCCACCCGTCCCCGCACATCTCGAACAATCTCACACGACCACGCAACAGAAGCACATCTACTACTCGCCTGTGACGGGGCGTGATGGCATTTCCGCGGCAAATCGAGCTTTTTGTAACCTTGCAGGACATCCCCAGGGCCTTCGACTTCGATTTCTTCATCCTCGTGCTTCAAAAGTTTTCTGCCGTCGCTGCGAGACTTCGACACACTATTAGTTCTAGTTCTACTGTGACTGGTTAAGGTTGTTGGTGGACTTGCATCTTGACCATTATTACCAGAAGCCGAGCGACTGCTGGATTTGGAGTTTTGGTTGCCGGTACGATTAGATGGTCGCGTAGAAATTTCGTGGTCTGTGGATGATGGGGAGGAAGTTCGTGTGACGACGCCCTTCGTATCTTGCAATCGATTTGAAGATGTACTAGGATTTTGCGCCACTGCTGCAGACGTCCATGCCTTTGCGAAGCTGCACTCGGAATGTTCAAGTACGTTCGATGTCTTTTGTTCTGCCTGCAAAACCCTGCAGCCGCTGCTTTTCGAAGAGTGTCTGCTCGTAGACCTTGAGGAGTGTGCGACAACCTCGCTTGACACTTCTGCTCTCAGCGAGCTGCTCTTAGAGGTCCTCGAATGCTGTGATGAAATCGATGCTACTTTAGCTTCTCGATCTTCTTGTGGAAGTTCCCTCTCCGTCACCCCGGCTACTGCAGATGCTCTTTCCGATTGCTTTGGGCCTGAGGCTCTTGAAGTCTGGGCGTGTCTGGGAGCGGTCTCCTCTTCCTCCGTCTTCAGATTCATGGCATTCACAGCATCTGTGACGAGATGGTCAGCTGCCTCGCGTGAAGCTTTTTTCTTTGAAGGAGTAGAAGTTGCTATTGTGCCTTTGAAGCTCGGTCTCGAAGACAGCGTGCTCCTAGAAGCAGCGGCAATCTCGACACGCTCTGCAGCGGCCTCAGCAAAGCTGCCTGACGTCCTCCGCCTCGAGGGAGTAGAAGCCGCTGTCGTACGCCTGGAACTTGCTTTTGAAGACCGCGTAGCAACCTCATGTTCAAACTTTGCGTCAGCCGCTGCGACTACTTTCGCTGGTTCTGCTTTGATAGTAGACAGAGCTTTTGGAGAAACTTGTCCATCACCAACAGGGGTAGCTACCTTCTCCAACCCTCCAAAATCGGGTTGAGAAAATGCTATGTTGTCCCTGCCCGATCGCTTTGAACTAGCTCTTGAGCATTTCTCGCTGCTAGATTTCAAAGCTGCAGTATCGTTGTCAGCAACCCGACTGCTTTTCCTCGAAGCAACCCTCCCACTTCCGAAACGTCTTCTGTTTGCCCCGGCCAGTTCAGGTTCGTCAGGAGCCACTTGGCGACTCCGCCTCGACCTCACGATACTCATGCTTCTAGAACTTGCCACAGTAGGAGCTCGCGTGACTCGAGTGTAACTGCTCGCACTTCCGATCGCACCAGCTTCGCACACCGAAGGATTTCTTGACGAAAGCCCATATATGTCTGAGAGTGCATCCTTCTCCTTCTCCTTCTCCTTCTCTGGTACCTTGGCACTACTCTTTCGACTCCGCCGGCTCGGATGCCTGGCAGTATATTCGTCCTTGTCCTTCAGAAAGTCTTTTGAGATTTCATCCTTCGCTGTAGCCGCATCAGTCATGTTCGCAGCGACCTCCCCATCAAGCGGCGTCACAAGCACACCCCCATTCTCCTCAACAAACCGCTCTTCACTTTCACCTTCCACCACATCCCCCTCCCTCCTCCTGTTCTTCCCCTCCAACCTCCCAACCTCCCTCTCACCCCTCAAAACCTCCCTCTCCAACCCCTCCACCAACCCCCTAATCAACCTCACCCTCTCCTTTTCATCCCCATTATTTCCCAAAACCTGTCTCCAAAACGCAAAACTTCTCATCAAACTACTCCCATCCAAACCCCTCACATCCTCATCCTCTTCAGAAATCTCAAGTTCTTGCCTCGCTCTTTCAAGAAATTTCCGAGTTTCGGAAATAGATTGACGTAAAAGGTTTAAATACTTCTGATGGTTGGAGTCGTGGAGAAGGGATTGGGAGATGAGGGAGAGAATTTTGAGGAGTGAGGGTGATGGGGTGGTGGTGGTGATGGGAGGTTGTTGTTTTCTCATGGATGGTTGAGATCGCCGTTGCACTGCGGATTGGGGTTTGTGATCGGAAGTGATGCGCGCTGAGGTCGCCGCCGTTGCCATGGTTGTACAGGTGCAGATCAGTAGAACAAAGAGTTGAAGGTTGGACACGATGCGGGTATGGCTTGCTTGGGAACGTGATACTTAGCTTCTTCTCTTTCTTCTTCTATCATGTGAGCCTTGGAAATAGACGATTCTCGCATCATTCATGACTGTGCCTGTGATCTGGTGCATGTGAACACGACTGACTGACTGTCCGACGTTCTTGCCAACTGTTGAGCGGCGATGCTTGCTGCATCTATCCTTTTCCGAGCGCCACGCTATGCCTTCACCAATCTCTATCCATGAATAATCACCTCCCGAAACATTCCTTCTTTTGATCGATCAAGCCTTCGTCTCTCCCTTGAGCATTGGCGAACCCTTCTGGCTATCGGGATGGTCCTGATGAGCGGCGGCACTGCCCTTGCCTCTCCACGTACTGACCGCCGGGATATCAGCGAAGAAACGTTGCTCTTCCGTCTTGTACGCTCGCGGGGTAAGTTGTATCAGAGTATGGAGGGGGACTTCCATCCAAGGGCTTTGTTCTTGGCTCGAGCCCATGAAATATGCGTAGATGCACCTCAGCACAGCTTGATGCGTCACGATGAGGATATTTTCAGATCGCTCCAACTCCATGATGATTGGTTCGAGGCGAATGACGACGTCACGGTACGACTCGCCACCGAGGTAGCGGTAGTTGTACTTATCGTCGTCGCGTGCTTTGAAGTCTTCTGGGTATCTCTCCTCAATTTCCTTATATGTGAGGCCATCGCAGACACCTGAGTCCAACTCGTCGAGCGCTTTCCAACTCAGCTTTTCATAAGGAAGGAAGCGAGCTGTTTGTGCTGTGCGTTTCAGAGTCGACGTCCAGACGGTGAGAGGGCGGTCTCCGGCGGAGTTCTTGACGAGCTCTGGAAGCTTCTTGGCATACAGTTCTCCTCTAGGTGACAGATCCGCATCGCCTCCGATTTGACCACCGAGATTGTACATGGATTCTCCGTGCTATACACATGCAATTATCAGCAAATTCACTCGACATGGCAGACCGACGGCTTGAACTCACCCGACTTATCCAAATTGACCTCGGCTTGATATGCAAGTTCATCAAGTAATAGACTACCCGCGACTGTAGATAGTCCTGGATCCTGTTGATAATGACTTGCGAACCAACATCGATGATTTTGCAGTAAGTCAAATCTGCCTCATCTTCGTCAAGTGTCTGGTATACGCGCTCATACATCTTGATGCGCTCGCGGAAGTCCTTCGCCGCCTCTTCTGGGTCCTGTCCGATGTAGTCTGGGCTCGTGGTCTTGACTTCAAGTATATTGCTCATAATAATATCCTCGCTGTCACACTTGCTCTCGACGAAGAGTGTTTCAATGCCCTCCGCGTCACAGCGCTCTTTGATCCACCGCCGTCTAGCCTTGGTACTATTCGTGGCATCGAGGATGGCGATGAGGTTGTCCGGCTGCTTGAACCATTTACACATATCCGCAACAGCTGCCTCGGCCGCGGCTTTTCGCAATCGCTCGCCCTCCTTGTTCGAAGTGTCGAAGAATGAGGCATTCGGCTGAGGAGTCGCGGAGCGGCGGTAGTTGCCCACATTGAAGCATTTGGCTGTGATGCTGAGCCAGCCAAGGTAGCGAACAACTAAGGTCCGAATCAGTATTTCAGCACAATCTCGGGCTAGATGTTATGTCCTACCTTTCTGAGCAATGAGACTCTTTCCCCTCGCGGGCAGCCCAACCATAACCACACATATTCTTGTATCCTCTACCTGGACCCCGACTCCGTTAGTATTGGTTGAGCTGCCTCGTGTCCGCATAGCAGGTCTCATGAAATCTCCAGCACTAGTCTTGGTCAACTCCGGTCGGTACTGGCCCTCTACGCCATTGGTAGCGGGCGAAGAGGTAGGAGCTGGAGCCATAGTGACGGATCTTCTGGGGGAATTCGAGGAATGGAAGCTGTCCTAAAAATACAGCGAGAGTCTCCAGAGCCGGCTGGAAAGTGCCTCGAGTGCCCCGCAGTGGCAGTTTAGCGATGGAGAGGTGTGGAGTGCGTTTCTGTGCTTGGAGCTGGTATGCGCGCGATGTCGTGTGCTCTTCGACGTTCTCTCATCAAATGACGCATCAATTCGCAGCCTCGAGCAACGGGCCGAGGAGAAGAAGTGGTGCTCCTCGATCCCAAGGCCACAGTCTGTCTGTCTGTCGGATACGTATCGGCGAATATCGGAAGTGAGGCCATTGCCGTTGCCGTGCGTGGTGGAGATGTTGTTGACCTCGCCGTCGACACACTTACGCAGACATCACGTAAAGGACAGGGAGAAATGGCTCTCACTTACCCGCGAGTAAATGTATGTGTTGCGCTGACTCGTGCCGCCAGCAGATGACGACCGATGGTGCTCGAAAGCATGGCTATGGCCTAGAACTATCTTGTTCCTGTGCAGCCCGTGCATCACGCCAAACGAAAGACAACGAGCGTCTCACAGCATCGCTATGAAGAGACAGGCCTGAGATGTATCAGATGGAAACAGTCAGCTCTGCCGTTGACGGAACTCCGTTACACCGCCTACGTGCGCCTATAAGATTGTGTTCACCTGCACGTTTATCTCTTGCTCCCGACCAGCTTGCCTTGCTTCTTGCTCCTCGGACGTCCACAAAGCAAAGCTGACGGGACTAGTATTCCCGGTGCTACGCAAACGACATCTTGTGGATGAATAAATGGTGCGTTATGGGGTCTCAATATACACCAATTTCGTCTTGAAATAGTAAGGCTTGTTTTGAAGTGAGGTTGCTCGTTACCACGTGTTATGCGCATCATGACTGCTCGAGGACATGATGGTTGCGAGACCGTGCGGTAGAGAGGAGAAGCTTGCAAGCGACCGGTTGAAGGTAAGACATTGCACAGCTCCAGCTCACATGTTGCACAGAACGAGGCATTTCCATGACTACTTCAACTACCTTCCATCCTGACTCTTCCTCCGAATATTCAAATCATCCATCAACTTCCCCAGACCCCTGTGTTCCTGCACCTCCTTCCTCCTCTTCCAATTATACTCAACCTGTTCCGTTGCAGTAGCAGCCGGCAAAGTCACAGGATGTAACAAATCATTCTTCCTCAAAATCTCCTTCTTCGCCTTCCTCTCCCTTCCCTCTCGCTCCGGATGCAAAATCGCTTTCATCCCCTTCTTCGTCGTCCCATAATATTCCATCCCCAGCAAAATCTTATAAGCACTGCTGACTTTCAGATGTGATGTATCCACACCTTGCGACTTGAGCTTCTCGATGAAGCGTTTGAAAGATTTTGTTGTCGGACGATAGTGGCCGGATAGGGGAGATAGGTATGTGAGTTGACCGTTTGTGACGCCGATGATTCCTGCTGAGGAGATTCGGGCACCCGACAGAAAGGAGGCGTGTTGGAATGCTCCGCTAGATTTTATGCCGACGTAGAGACGTCCGACGGTGTCGGCTACGTAGATCCAAGTGCCTGGACGGACGGAGGCGCGGAGGAGGTGGTTGAGGATTGTGGCGGGTGAGACGTGGAGTTTCTTTTTCGACTTTTTCGACTTCGTTTGGGAGGTCATGCCCGCATCTGCCATATCGTGCGCAGTATGTTGCGCCATTGCGACTTCTCCTTGGTCGCTTAGTGATGATATTGAGCTGGAGGAGGATGAAGATGATGATGTTTTGTCATATTTTGTTTCTGATGACTTAATGGCGTCCTTGAACATGCCTCCTACTGTCGCCAGCTTCTGGGAGAATGATGCATCTTCTGAGCGTTTCCTTTGGATTTCTTCATCGTTGAATCTTGGCTCGTTTGAGCCAGCTGGGACTATGCCATGCATTGAATCCTGGTATTGCTCACTCGAAGTCGTGATCAACTCGCCATTCTTGGCCCAGCGTAGCAAGCCTTTCTCATCGACTTCAACAAGGTAGTCTTTCCGTTCTTCCTTCGACAAATAGCGAATCCGTTCTTTCTCCAGCTTTTCTCGCGAGCACATGGCGAGATCAACGTCTTTGCCATCGCCGTAGTCAAGCCAGTAGAAGAAATTTTGATTCGTCTTCTCTCTCTGCCACTGTTCATGGTAGACTGCTAAGTTCGTGCCATATCTATGCTTCGTATCGACCATCTCCAAGAAATAACGGAGATTAAGCAGCATGGAGTTCGGCACGTCTTCTTCATATGGCTTCGAACTTGACCTGTATCGACTCCGCGACGAAGAGATTGACTCTACAGACGACTGCACACCAAGAGATGTCGTGCTCTCACCAGCTCCAGCATATTCAGCAATCTCCTTGGCGCGTCTCCAATGCAGCTTGGCAGTGTCGCTGCGGTCACGCTGAAGACTGGGCTTCTGAGGAGATGGTGTGCCGGAATAGTGAGGTGCTGTCGCACTGCGATACCGCCATTCTCGGATGACTTCTGCCCATCGAGATGAGGGATCAAGAGTTAGACCATTTAGCTGTCTTCTCTCGCGATGGCCACGATAGGCTCGCTGAATCAGCCTGGCTGCGTCCTGTTCTTCGGCCGTGTGTTGATGGTATTTGCGATCGATTTCTTGTTCTTTGCGAAGCTGTATGTGTGAGATTCTCCGAACCTCTGCAGACGTTGGTCTGATAAGAGCGTCTAGGTATTCTTTGTGCGATCTTGCTCGTGGGCGTGCAGAAGGCTGCGGAACGAGGCGAGCATTCTCATCGTCCACCGCTGACGGTGTCAAGCTCACATCGGTCTCCATTGTTTTCGCAGCCTTAGTATGCAATGTGAGTATTTCAACTGTCTGCAGCGTCATAGTCCACGTCAGTGCGGATCAAATTCTGGAATCTGTGAAAAGGCGAGCTGTGCATGGCTTGGTGGTACCACAAGACTGGCTGGCTGAATATGGCTTTGTGGCTCCAAGTACGCGTTTGGTCAGCAGAGTTCGTCGACCTCACCTGAAGATGCGCCCCCAGAACCAACCAGGGATTGCGCTTTCCTGGAGCCTGGAGGCTGTGCAGAAATATCGATTGCTTCGTGAATCGTGACCAAGCGGCCTCTGGTGTGTCCTAGTTTGTAGACGAATGATTCTCGCCTTGAACACTGCCCAGCGAGACAGATGCGCAGGCACGCAGCCCAGGACCAAAGGATGAGCAGGGGTGTGAACGAGATATAGTGCGGAATTGGAGCGTGGAAGGCCTGGAGTCCGACTGGGTAGAGCTCTGAAGAGCAGTATGGCACGCAAGATAGCAAAAGACCAAGCGCACTCTCTGTTGTCCCCGCCGCCAGTACCTAACGTTACGCATTGCGGACCTCATTTCACTTCAATGCCACACTTTTTCTCCTCAATAGGGTTTGTATAAATGGCGGATAGAAAAATTTTAGATGGCGGATTCACACCCGGGTATACCCGCACTGAACTTCAGCTTTATAACTCAACCTCTTTATAGCTACATTTCGCGATAATAACAATACCTATTAATACGTAGTAAAGTGCGATATAGGTCTATACTATTAGATCTTAATATATAATTTTTTTCGTAATAATACTACGTATTATAGTTAATTAGTAATGAAGGGGGGCTAGCTTTAGCTAAGCTCGAAGTTCCGCTATTATAGTAACTTAATTTAAGCCGTTTCTATCGCTAGGGCGAGTTAGAAACTCGTTACGAGCTTGCTACGACCGTAGATACACGTTTACCCGTAGGTATAGCTCTCTTTGCTCTACCTGTCCTCCTTAATTTAGTACAAACCCCTACGTAGCTAGAGGAGCCGTAGAGGGCTAGTAGCTAGCGTAGTAGGTAGATTAGGGTAGGTGTTGCTACTAGAGCCTCTCTCGAGCCTAAGGGTTACCTTAAGGCTAATACGACTATATATAACCGTTCCCTGCCTATACTCTATTATAGCCTTAATTTAGTAGCATTTGTAGGTACATAGGAGCACGTAGAGGGGGCAGAGGCATCGCGTAGTATATAGGAGGTTAATTTAGAAGGGCGTATTAAAGCTGTTAGTTAGTAAGCTGTCCTTACTAGACCTATTGCTATAGAAGGGCATTAATCTGCTGTTACTAAGCCTATATTATCTTTATTATCTCGCTATTGCCGCTGTCTATAGCCTCCGGCTCTATCGCTATTATCGCTACTATCGTTAATAGCCTTATCGTAGCTAGATCTATATTATTATAGACGTAGTTAGCGCTATAGTAATAGACAGTATAGTATCTATTAGAGCCTGTCTTGCCCTTCTTATAGCCGTAGGCTATACCGCCGTAGTAACGGTTCTTTGTCTTCTAATAACTGTAACCCTTCTTTAACTAAGTTAATTAAGTCGGAGTATATAATTAAATTAGACAAATAGGGTCGCCGTTACGGCAAGCCTATTAAGTCGCTAAAGGAGCGTAATTAGGGTATATATATTCGTGCCTAGAAGAGTCTCTTTAGGTGCTATATTCGCTAGTATTTATAGCGTAAGAAAGCTGTGCCCTTAACTGTCGCTTATATCGTCGCACCTGCGGATCGAAGAGCCGCTATCTATCGCCTTCTATATACAAAGCCATACTAGGCTTTCGATAGAAAGGGTCGAAGAGGTCCGGCTTTACGAGCGTTCGGCTATTAAGAAGGGACTTAATCTTATAGCTATATTGTAAGAAAATAGGTATATAGCAACGTATAGAACACCCTCTACTAATCGCCGTAGTAGAAAGTAGAACTAAACCGTGCCTTTCTTAGAACAGGGTAGAGCGACTACTATTAACTAGGCCTAGTACGGATAGTATATCTGCCGTACTAGCTATTAAGTATATCCGTACGAGTAATCGAGTATTACGCGTATACGCTAAGCAAGCTTATCGCTAGCGCGGCTGCATCGTACTGCACGTAATAACATTACATAATTGTTATATAGGCTTACTAAGGCAGGATAGGAGACTTTACTTGCTTAGGTTCTTATAATTATCTCCTTCCCCCGGTATAGCTATCCTAGCTATAGGGCAATATAGTAAATTATACTATTTCTTATACTCTGCGCTGCACTTGCGCGTCTTATACGTACCTATCGCTAGGCTGTAGTTGCTAGGTACGTTATAATCTGCCTCGTAGTTGCTTGTTTGTTTATAGATTTAAAGCGCGGCTGCTTCTAGTACTAACTAGAAGTTGCCTAAATTTCTAAGAACGCGGTAGCTACGCGAGCGCCGAGAACGCAAGCTGTCCGAAAGCGAGGCAAGTATTTAAAGCATTCGAAGCCCGCTTAAAAACTTCTTCTTTTTCTAAGCGCTCCGAATACTACCCGCCTGCCTTCCGCCTACTCCCCTTTTACGCCCCCCTAGTATTACTTAAAGATTTTTCTTTTTTAAACATCTATCTAAAAAAACATTACTAGTATAGCTACTCCTTCGCGTACCTTAGGTAAGCGCGCCGTAGGCGTACCGCCCTCGATACCTACTACGCCTACCTAGCGCCTACTAAAAGTCCTAGAGGGCTATACTCGTTGCTTTAGGTATATAATAGCTAATAGTACGTTTTCTCGCCCCTTACTACGTATACGCGCTTCGTAACTAACTCGCTTTAGATAACCTATCTAAGCTCTACGTAGGCGGCAATATAGACCCTACTACTAAGCGTAACTATAATTGCTACCGTAGTAGCTACTATACCTATACTTCTATTACGGTATACGCGTTCGTAGCGCTACTAGCGCGTATTCGCGCTATACGCGCTACGCGCGACCTTTACGATCTAGACGGCTACGACTCCGTCGAGGAGTCTAACGAGGCCTTAAAGGCACTCTAGGCTAACCTAGACGCTATCGTTGCACGTAGGTTTCTTATACGCTCCGCTTACGCTTTGTATACTAACCTCCTTATTAGTTATCCTATCTACGCTCGACGCCTTCTATATTAATAAGAATAAGGTAACCCTAGGCGGCAAAGCCTTAGCCTATAAGAGGGCCGCTAGCGGGTCCCTTACGGATATTAACCTATTAGGTGCCCTTAAGAATATCGGCACTAACTTAGCTAGATTAGTAGAGATCGGTTGTTAGGTATAGTTTTTCCTATAGCCTCGTCTTACCTGCGCTTCGTATGCTAACTATACTAGAACCTCGCCTAGCGCGTTAGCGCTAAGGCCGTCGCTACTATCGATACCGCTATAGGTATCGAGGCTAAGGACGAAGAGGAAGAGTCTAAGAATAAGTAGAGTAGGCGGCTCGCCGTCGGCGCGCTTGCGCGGCGCTACCTTTATATACGCTAGGCCGATAGGCCTTTTTTAGTAGCGAAACGAGTACGTATTTACTACTTTTTTCAAGTTTCATTTTCTTTTGTTTTAATTACTGCCTGCGCTTACGCTTCGCTTAAGCTTCGAACTCGTCTAACGCTATAGAATCTTTAATATAAATAGCTAGCTCCTAAGTGTTGTATTCTTTAGGCTAACCTCGCTACTTAATAAGGTAGTACGCCTTCCGCTTCTTTATCTTCTTTGCTACGATTGTTTCTACCTACTACTTATCGCCTTTAGCGATAGGTATACTTACCTTATACTCCTCGCTATCGCGCCTATACTAAGGCTCGAGGAGGGAAATATAGAAAACATTGTAGATCTTCGTGCTTAACGGCAGTGCTAGGCGGTACGCCTACGCTCTAACTACGTTAATAATACAGAAAGGCCCTATATACTTCGGGCTAAGTTTCTTCTTTAGGACATCTAAGCTAATATTCTTTGTCGACAGCAAGACTAGGTTACCTATACTATATGTCTTAGTAGTATAGTATATATTATATTGCTTTGCCTAGTATTCTGCTGCTTTCTACTAGCGTTCCGTAAGCGTTTTATATACTTATCGCAGTTGCTCCGCAGCGTCGATAGCTGCTAGTACCCTTCCCTTAGTTAGCTCGTTCCGAGCTAGCAGCTTATTTACGCTCGGCATTAAATTAGGGTTAAAGCCGTAGAGCATCTTAAAGAGGCTTATACGCAACGTAGGATAAATGCTATTATTATAGGCGAACTCTGCCTAAGGCAACATTTTAGCCTAATTATCCTAGTTCTTAGAGCAATAGTATCGTAGGTATTACTCGAGGGTCTAGTTCGCGCGTTCGGTTTGCCTATTAGTCTAAGGATAGAAGGCTATACTAAGCCTGCGCTTTATATACGCTTCGAAGCAGAAGTCGCTCTAAAACTAGCTAGTAAATAGCGATCTACGATCGCTAACAATGCCTAATAGCACTCTAAAACGCCTAATTACCTCCCTTTAAAGGATATCCGCGAGTTCTACTACTATACACTTCTTCGTCGTTAGGATAAAGAGGCTTATCTTCGTATAGCGGTCGACTATTACAAGGATCGCAGTATATACGTAGGCACCGAGCTTGCTCGGCGGGAGATCGGTAATAAAGTCTATCGTTAATTCTTACTATAGTCGGGTTAGTATAGGTAGCGTAGCGAGCTCGCTATATAGGCGATAGCGCTTCGCCTTCGACTATTAACAAATTCTATAGGTATAGATATAGGCCGTAATATCCTCGGCTATCTTCGGCTAGAAGTACTTTTAGTATATTAGGTCTATAGTTTTAGCTATACTAAAGTGTCTAGCTAAAGGGTCGTCGTAGTATATACGTATTAGCTACGTACGTAATGCGTAGTCCTTAGGGACATATAGCGTATCGCCGTAGTAAATAAAGTTACTACGACGAGAATAGCTAGGCGGGAGGTTAGAACTACTTAACGAGGCTAAGCCACCCGACGGTAAGCTTGTCTCGTATAAGCCTCCTCCTCTCGCTTACTTTAGCTATTACAAAGTACGTACGAAACTAAGGATTATATTAGGCGTCTCGTAGTAGGGCCTATTATTCCTAACGATAGTAGCCGCTACTCTTACGGGACTGCTAATAAAATCCTTACGTTCCGCTAGCGCTATACTAGCGTCTCGTATCCCTATATATATAATAGAGATACGTTTTATAATCGGCTCGATATCCTTAGGTAGATTTAACTATAGAGCTAGTTTCGACTGCAATATAGGGAGAAGGTTGTTTACTGCCTGCGACTCGCTCTCGTAGTCGCTACGTCGTAAAGGCGTATCGGCTAGATTTCGCTTACTAGCCCGATGTTTAATAGTAAAGTTAAAAGGTGCAAGGAAGGTCGCCTATCTTACCTGCCTTCCGACGAGCTGCTTTATCTTTATAAAGCCTTTAAGATTAGCGTAGTCGACAACTACGCGGGTCGTATACTAAGCGCTGTCGAGGTACGGGCGCTAATACTTAAAGGACTCGATAACCGCTAGGAGCTCCTAGTTATAGGTCTTATAATTTGTCTCGGCTAGGACTATTTTCCGTAACTAGAAGGTAATAGGGTACTAATTCCTATCTTCGCTCTATTATAATATAATTCCTGCTAAGGCAAACGCAGAGGCATCGGTCTCGATATATAGGGGCTTCGTAGGATTATAGTGTCGCAATATCGAGACCGAGCTAAAAGTAGCTTTTAGCTAGCGGAACGCTTACTCCTCGCTTTCGCCCTACGGGACCTGCCCTAGCTTTCGGCTATTTACGGCTCCTTTCGACAGGGCGGTTAGTAGTATAACGATCCGGGAGTAATTAGGGATAAACCTTCGGTAGAAGTTACAGAATCTAAGGAAGGATTAAACCTCCTTTAGCGTTAATAGGCGAGGCTATTCGGTAATAGCGTTTACCCTGCGCTAATCTATCGATACGCCTTCGGTACTAACGATAAACCCTAGGAATTCGACTTCTTTCTTCTAGAAGGAACATTTCTTTCTATTCGTATATAAGGCGAACTTCCGGAGCCGCGTAAGGATAGCGCGTACGTCTCGTACGTAGTCCTCTTGCGTTTTGCTATAGATAAGAATGTCGTTAAGGTAGACGATATAGCAAATGTTAATAAGGCTAGCTAATGCCCTATTAATATATCCTTAGAACGTAGTAGGGGCATTAGTAAGCCTAAAAGGCATTACCTTATACTCGAAGTGCCCGTACCGCGTACGGAACGTAGTCTTCTACTCGTCGCCTCGCTTAATATAGATGCGGTAATATGTATCCTAAAGGTCTAAGGATATATACTATTCGGCGTCCTTAAGCCTATTAAGCGTTTCGCTAATAAAAGGCAGGGGGTAACGATTTTTAATAGTAATCTCGTTTAGCCCCCTATAATCGACGTAGAGTCTTAGACTGCTATCCTTCTTTAGTACGAATAGGATCGGCGTACCTGCCTCGCTTATACTAAGCTAGATCTAATCGTTGTCTAAGGCTAAGCTTAGGTAATTACGAAGGTCGCTAAGCTCTCTTCCTAAAGAATAGTAGAGAGGTTTATATAGCGGCTTCGTTCCGGGGATTAGGTCGATCGTATACTCTACGTCTTTAGGGAGCTTGCGTCTCGCTTTGGGCGTTATTATAAAGACGTCTTCGAAGTCTTTAAATTCTTCTAGCAAGGAGGAACCTTTAGCGATATCGCGGAGCTAGCGAACGCTAATTGTATATACGTATAGGGCGTTACGTATATCCTTCTAGAATTCCTATAGTTCTCGTACGCGTATCGAACGCGCTACGGCTTCGTTCCTATAGGTCTAGGCATCTGTCGAGCTATCGACGATTACCTTTTAATCGCGCCTCTAAGGCCTGCTAAGAATAATATTAGGGAGGGGCATCTCGAAAGCGTAGAACACTCCGGTAGTAATACGTTCTTAGCCTATAGAGTCGGCGATCCGCAAGCGCAAATAATACGCTCCGTAGTAGTATCCTCGGTCGCCCTAGAAACTATCGGCACTAGGTAGTATAGTATTAACAATCCGCTAAGGCTAGTATCGTAGAACGAATTCTTAAGATACTATATTAATGTTAGCAGCATTATCTAATAAGTATTCGACAGACACTTCCCCTTCTTACGTAACAATTGCTCCGCGTACGCGTCCTATAGGTACTACTACTACTAAGCTACTTAGTTGAGATTCCGTACCTATCCCTAGCTCTTAGGAGGTGCCTTGTCTTTTCCCTTAGCCTTCGAGTCGTTCTTCTTCTCTTTAGCGTTAGCGGCTACCTTACGTACCGTAAGGTTATCGTCTTTCTAGAGATAGCGGTTCGGGTACGCGTTCTTATAATAGCCTTTCTAGCGATAGCTATAATACTCGACCTTGCTAATATTATACCTGCCTTACGAGTTATCGCCCTTCGTATACTTTCCGCCTGCGCTACGGTCGCGATTTAACTGCTATTTATAGGCCTAACTATCAGATCGACGCTTCTTGCCTTTACTACCTCTAGTTTTATCGTAGTTACGATCCTTGCGTTTACTAGACGGCTTATTAGGGGTCTCGATGCGCGTCGCAAGCTCTACGAGTTCGTAACGCGTCGTTAGCACTATATAGTATTTAATAATTGCGCTGCGAATCGCCGGCTAGAGTTTAACGAGGAGATAGCGGATCCTATACTCCTCGCTATAGTCGCTAAGTTAATCTTCGAGCACTACGAGCTTAAGGGCAAAGCTTTAGACTAACTGTCCCTTACGCTAACGGGCCGCCTTATACTCGAGGGTTACGTCTAGTATGCGGTTTATAGGGTCCCCGACGCAGTCCTAATAGAAGGTTTTAAAGTCCTAGTAGGTATAATTTTGTAGGTCCTTAAGGCTGTTTTTATTATACTATCGCTCCTACGCATTGCCTACGAGGTATATAATACTATAAAGCACCTTGCTTTCGTCTATATAATAAGTAGCTCCGAACAGTATAAAGGTAATAGAAAGTTCTCTAAGGAATCGCCTCGACTCCTTAATTGTATCGCCTTTAAAGGGCTTAGGTTCCTTTAGGCGAGGCTTAATAGCCGCAAGACTAGCGACTACGTAGCTTATACTAAGTATAGGGGCTACGCTTAGCGCACTTCTAGAAAGAGGTAGTCGATACGAGACAGATTTAGCTCTCTAAGATTTAGGCCTCTAAATCGACTTGTTAGCTAATTCTTTCTCGTCCTTATCGTCGTCGTCGCCTAAGGATAGAGTTGTTATAGGACCCTCGCCGGTAGTACCGCTACTCGGAGCTAGCGCATCGCCTACGTCCCTAAGGGCATAAAGACGCGCATTCTCTCGCTTAGCTTCTTAAGCCTAGACTTCTAGCCTAAGCACTTCTTACTTAGCTAGAAATCGTTCGAGCCGTAGGCGGGTCGCTTCCTAGCGCGCCTAATGTTCGGCCTCGTATTATTATATCGCTACGTCGTTTTCTAATGCTATAGGCGCTCCTAATGTATTATTTTGCGCGTTTCCCGCGCCCGGCGCGTTCGGATCGCTTGCGTTTATCTTTCGGGGTTCTATAGGCCGCTACGAAGGGTAGACAGTTTAGAACTATAAGAAAATAGGTATATAGCAACGTATAGAACACCCTCTACTAATCGCCGTAGTAGAAAGTAGAACTAAACCGTGCCTTTCTTAGAATAGGGCAGAGCGACTACTATTAACTAGGCCTAGCACGGATAGCATATCTGCCGTGCCGACTACCGAGTATATCCGTACGAGTAATCGAGTATTACGCGCATGCGCTAAGTAAGCTTATCGCTAGCGCGGCTGTATCGTACTATACGTAATAACATTATATAATTGTTATATAGGCTTGCTAAGGCAGGACAGGAGACTTTACTTGCTTAGGTTCTTATATATATAGAGCCCCTATTGTCCGCCTAAAGGTCTTCGTATAGCTAGATATAACGAAGTTAAGGTTGTCTTTCTTCTAATTAATCTTACTCTTAATGCGTTGCTTCTACTACTAGAAAAGGCTCAATCTACGGTCTGTAATATTAGCCTTTAAACTCTAAAGAATCCGCTTATTAACGAAGGCTATAGAAGTCGTGTTTAAGGCCTTCGCTTTACTATAATTATAGCGCCTCTTATAATAATCAAAGTAGATAAACATCTTCTAGATAAGCGTATAGATATCGTTACGAGCGCTCTATAGCTAGCCCTTTAATCTAGCGTATCTATTTTTAGTAGAAGAGGTTGTTATAAAGCCGAAATAGAGGTATTAATCGACCTAGGCTTTTATATACTTCTCTTTATAAGGCTACTATTGCTAGCTTAGATATAGTACGCATTCTTGCTATTAAGAAGTCTCGTTCTTGTCCTTTAGCTCTTACTAATTTATGTTAAACTCGGGCTTAGTTAAGGCGTTAATATAACGCCTATAGTCGACTATAAATTCCTTAGCTTAGTCGCTCGGCTTCTAGCGTCTATTAACGCTTTCTCGCCCGAGTTTGTCTATAGCGTAGGCTTCTATATTAGTATCTATATGCTACCTGTAAAGCAAGGTCGGTATATTTAGAAAGACTGCGTCGATTGCGTTCATTTTAGCGCGGTCTCTATCGTAGAAAAGGACTAACGGTTCGTCGAGTTAGAGTTCGTTAAATATGCGATCTAAGTAGCCGAACGCGAAGCGATAATCTATCTCTTTCTCGCTAGTTATTAGATAGTGTACTAAAGGCAACGTCTAACCTATTAATGTAATAAATAAGATATAGAAAAGAGGGATCTTATAGAGATTGGTTTTGTAAGTGTAGTTAACGACTAGTATATATCCTAACTCCTTGTAAATTACTACTATTTCTAGGTTAGTAAAAAACAGTACTACGAGCCTGTCCTTATTATCGACTGCCTTATTAAACTAATAACCTTCTATCTATAGTATTTCTAGCACCTTCTCGATAGGCGTAGAGCCTTAAAGGTTCTTAGCTCTAATCTTCGTCTACTCGTTATAAATATTACGAATAACGGGTCCTATTTCTATACTGTCTTTAACGAACTACTAGAAGGCTATAGCTAGTGTCTGCTTCGGCGAGACACCGCATCTACGATAGTTAGTAAGAAAGTCGCTTACCTTATTACCTTTACGCCTACGACGATAAAAGGTAAGGCTAGAAGAGTCGACTCTAGCGTAATTATAAAGGGGGTTATTACTAAAAGAAAAGGTCTACTTGCCGTTAGGCGCTAACTTATCGATAGCCTTTATTATTAAGGAAAATAGACAGCCTAAAAGGTGCGTATTCTTTACCTTCTTCGGCTCTATATCGCCCTTCTTTTTTAACCGTAACTCTCGAAAGCCTCGTTAATACTTTATAGGTATAGCGACTTCTATCCCTTTATTATTACGACGGACTCCCCTATCTCTTACGACTACGAAACCCTCTTTCTCGCTAAAGTCTATTAAAGCCTCGTAGTACGCTACGTACGACTAATACTTAAGAGGTTCTAGGTTCGTAATAGGTAGCCGCTCGAGGGGCGCGGTAGCGCGTAGTTAGGGATTAAGGCCTTCGAAATACGGCTCTTCTACTATATTAGTATCGCTAGCCGGCGTAGTTAACTTACCTTCTTCTTCTACGACTTCTATAGGCGCGTTAACCTACGTTAATTAATCGTCTATAAAGTTAGGCTTATTAAGAAGCGCTTCTTTATAGTCGAGTATAGTACTGCTAGGCGTAGAAGCCTTAACAATAGCCGCTATAGCGACAGCGAGGTCGATATATACGAAGAAACGCGGGTTAGGCGCGGAATTCGTATTAGGAGGAATAGTAGGTTAGGTATAGGAGAGAGATTATTCTATTTAGTAGTATTTACTAACAAAAGAATCGCTAAGACCCCGCTATAGCGACCGACTCCCTCTAATGTAAATCCGCCATTTAAAAAAATCCCATCCGCCATTTATACAAACCCCCTCAATACTGCTGTTATGGAAATAGACTTTCGGCGGCGGAGAAGCGAGCCATTCAGGTGCGCGCATTCTAGCTAATCCTGGTCACAGCGAAGCGAGGCGCGTTTCAACTTTCAAAGCTCACTTTTCGTCGATGCCCA
Source organism: Pseudocercospora fijiensis CIRAD86 (assembly GCF_000340215.1). NCBI lineage: Eukaryota > Fungi > Ascomycota > Dothideomycetes > Mycosphaerellales > Mycosphaerellaceae > Pseudocercospora > Pseudocercospora fijiensis. The sequence goes on from NW_006921532.1 coordinate 11,026,901, forward strand.
CGACACTCTTCCTTCAACACTTCTTACGCCTCCAAGTCTTGCTTACATTGCACGTGCATTGACAGCATCCAATCCATCAACATCGCAACGATGCCGCCAAAGAAGAAGAAGGCCGCCGCATCCAGTTCATCGCAGACTGGCCGCGATGCGCCAAACACCTTCACTACCAACCGCGGCAAAGAGATCGAGGCGACTGCTGCAGCGCAGCGTCCAGTGCGCGCTACGCAACAGGCGCAACTCATCATCCCATCTACCGAACCAGGCAGAACTCCTAACCCCAAGATTGTGCCATGTAAGCTAAGTATCAATGTGCACGATCAATAATGACCCAGACTGATCTATTACAGCTGTGGTAAAGTTTGCCGGTCGTGCTAAGGCAGCGATTGCTGATGATCTACCCAAGCCCCGCGGTCGAGGACGTCCAAAAGCCGCCCCTGCTGCTGTCACTGCACCAGCAGCAGCGACTACCTCTACCAAGAAGCGAGGTCGGCCTGCCAAAGAAGCAGCTGCTGACGAGCGCGAGCCACCGAAGAAGCAAGGTCGGCCTGCCAAAGAAGCAGCTGCTGACGAGGGCGAGCCACCGAAGAAGCGAGGTCGGCCTGCCAAAGAAGCAGCTGCTGACGAGAGCGAGCCACCGAAGAAGCGAGGTCGGCCTGCCAAAGAAGCAGCTGCTGACGAGAGCGAGCCACCGAAGAAGCGAGGCCGTCCCGCAAAGAGCGCTACAACTGCAAAGAGCGCTGCACCTGCTGCACCATCCAAGAAGCGCGGTCGTCCAACGAAAGTTGGCAGGCGTGGCAGGCCAGGCAAAGTAGAGCCAGAAGCTGTTGACGATACCGATGCCGATGTCGATGTCGATGCTGTCCCTCCAGAAGATGAGCAAAAGGCTCCCAAGAAGCGCGGTCGTCCACCAAAGGGCGGCCAGACCACTAAGATGGATGTAGACGATGAGAATGCCGCCGAGCAACTAGAAGAAGAGCTTCTCGACGCTGCCGAAGACGAGCAAGAGGAGGAGGACGCAATCGACAGTAGCCGCAAAGCACCTGCACCTAAGAAGGGCAAGGCGAAGAAGAACGATGCAGCCGACGTCGAAAATGATGAGACAGCCGCTATATCGGGTAAGCATTATTGGCTGATGAAGGCCGAGCAGGACGGGCATGATGAGACTCTGAAGAACGGAGAGATCTTCAACACCAAATTCACCATCGACGACCTGCGCGCAAAGACCGAGCCGGAGCCATGGGATGGTATGTAGTCATGCTTCACATCCACTGTACTGTGATATTAACTCGATTCTAGGCGTCCGCAACCCAACTGCCGCAAAGAACCTCAGAGGTATGAAGCAAGGCGATCTCGCATTCTTCTACGCTTCTGGCGGCAAGAAGCCAGCCATCGTTGGAATCATGGAGATTGTCAAGGAGCACGAACCTGACATGACTGCCTGGGATGAAAACAGCTACGGATATGTTGAGCAAGAGAAAGATCGCCAGAAGTGGTGCGTCGTCTACGTCGAGTTCCGCAAGAAGTTCAGCAAGCCGATTACGCGCGATGTGCTTAAGAAGCATTTCGACGAAGGCCCGCTTAGTAAGATGCAAGAATTCAATGCGGCGCGTCTAAGCGTGTCGAAGGTGTCGGAGGATGAGTGGAACTTCATCAACGGTCTCATCGAAGATAACGGTGACGGTGAGGACGAGGAAACCGATGATGCTCTGCCAGGAGCCGAAGAAGAGGCTGTCATCGCTATTGAGAAGATCGTCACCAATGGCGAGAAGGCGACCGTTGACACTATGATCCAGCAGGATAGCGAAGCTATCGTCACCGAGCCGCCCAATGGCGACATCGCCATCAAGCAGACTGTCGAGGAGGACATTGACCTTCCAACACTGCCAGCAACTTTCGCGGCACCACCTGCTAACATGGGCTTCTCAACGTCCATCGAGCCCGACGTTCCGACTACAGATTCACTGCGCTCCGGCGGACCTTCTAGTGGACTTCCATCATCACGCCCAACCTCGCGCGGAACCGGCGCCAAGAATTCGTCTCGTCCGACATCCCGTGCAGGAAGTCTCGCTCCACGCGCCAAGGTCGACCGCGCTCGGAGCCGTAGCAAGACTCCACTTGCACGCGGCAGCAGCGCTCAGCCAGAGACTGCTCCTGTAGTCGAAGGCGCTGCCATGCCAGCCATTGAAGAGTAGATCAAGCTTCTGGCAATCATATCGCAGAGTTGACTACGCTCTGCCACCTTGCGATCTATCGCATCGATACGACTTGACGCGCCCATAATTCCGCTTCTCGGTAGGAAAGAAATGGGCAAAGAGGCATATGCTATGCTATGAGGCATGAGCTTTTCTGCAATTCCGAGCTTAAGGCTAGAATTACCCATTCTTGCTGTAGTCTAAGCACTAGCTCACGAAATGCAAATGTACTGTACCTTCAGAGCCAGTTGACATCTGTTCATACTGTGTCGCACAGCTCCATCGAATCTCGAAGCGCCTGATTCATGCGTAGGCGCCAAATGACTAGACTGACATCTTGAGCATTGGTAACAGATTCATGCTAAGCCAATACTAACTCTTGCTGTTCCGTTGCACATCGAGGAAACAACAGACTCGTATACACGGAGATGTAATGCGGAATGAAAGCGGGTCGTGGCGAAACAATCAAACATATATGAGCACAGAGTCTTCGGAGTCAAAGAGGAAAGAAAGTAGAATCAACCAAATAAAGGCAATATTGCTCGTTCGTCGGCATCCAAATGACCATGGCTTCCAGATTCAACACGAGCAACACGGCACCTACCGCATCAAGCACGACCAGGACACAAGCAGCACAAATCACCAACGAGCTTCCAATCCGTGACATTTGGGGATGTAGATACTATTAATTATATTTTCTATACTAATGCCCTCACGACTCCAGCTCTCCGACTTGGCTTGTGACTTTTCATCACAGCGATCTATTGATATTAAGGTATGGAGCTCTTCCAACGAATGCGAGGAGAGGATTCTGGTCAGGAATGTATACATGATGTTGTTTTTTTTAAGGGGGAAGGAATTTCATGGAGAGTTTTCTGGAAGCTCAGACTCTGGATCATTTGTACGACTGGGACTTCTTTGTTGCGGTTGCTGAGGTGAGCTGGAGTGAGATCAAAGGGGTGATTGAGGAGACGAAGATTGTTTTGTGGTTGTTAATGGGAAAGGTTGGGGAGTTGGCGGAGAAAGATGCTATTCTCTTGAAGTCGAATTTTGTCTCCTTCGTGCATGACCATGACGCGGATGGTACAACGCGTCAGAGGAGTGTAATATCCGTGTACGACTTCGGGAGACTGGTGTACTCGTTCGGATTCAATTTGATAACTCATCGTCAGGCGGCAGATTCTTGGGCTTCTCAATCTTGTCTGGTCGCTTCGAACTCATTTGCTTGCGATTTCCGCGTTGCCCTCGACTTTCAGGGGGCCATTCTACATCCTCGCTTGATGACATTCAAGGCACATCGTTGAGGTGCAAAGTTGAAGCGCGAAAATGTAGAATGGTAGGCGGGGATGCCATTAGCAGTTGGGCTCGTGACTTCAAAAACGTCCCGAACGGGCGGCGTGAAGTGCAATGCAGATTTGTTTTCATTCTGGATTACAGGGGCTAATCGAAAGTCAGCAAGGCAGTCACTGGAATAGAAATTGAGAATAGCGGAAACTGGTCGCTAGGACACTTTGCTCGCAATTCGTCTTGGCTCAAGGCATGCTATCATTTCTGCAACCCATCTCTTGTGGAGCATGAAGCAAACCGATCGCCTGATTCAGATCGAATCGCGCTGAACAGAAGCATCTATGACTAGCTACTGGCTTTTAAAGTCTTTCATGCTTTCGTATCCCTTCTCCATCATACCAACAATGCCGCTGTCAGAGTGGCGAGACATCTAGTAGCGCTTGCCGTCACGGAGGACGTCAGAGTACTCCTCAAGTGGGGAGCGGGTGAGCTTGGTCTCCTTCCAGAGGTTAGGAGTGAGGAAACCGTAGGTGTTGGTGATGGCAGTGAAGGTGGCCTTGAGGGTGTTCTCAAGGGTCTTGGTGCTGCCGGAGGAGGCGGTGTAGATGTCGCTGACACCAGCCAGCTGGAGCAGACGCTTGACAGCTGGAGATGCGACCAGGCCAGTACCGCGAGGAGCTGGGATGAGCTGAGAAGGCTGTTAGTATGGGGTATGGCAGAGAGATCAGAGGACGCTTGAACTTACCCGAACGGTAACGGAACCGCACTTGCCAGACTCCTTGACTGGAATGGAGTGAGGGTCACCAAGGTTGCTGCCCCAGTAACCACGACGAATTGGCACAACGGAGAGCTTGGCAATGATGATGGCAGCGCGAATAGCAGTTGCGACTTCCTTGGAGGTCTTGATACCGAGACCGATGTGTCCCTCGCTGTCACCGATGACGACGATGGCCTTGAATCGGGTACGCTGACCGGCACGGGTCTGCTTCTGAACTGGCTTGATCTGTAGGAATCACTGTCAATATGTCGTCGCAAGCATTGCAGAATGTAGTTGCAGCCTCACCTTCATGACCTCGTCCTTGAGCTTCGGCAGGAAGAAGTCGACGATCTGGTACTCCTTGACAGGGAGCGAATGCAGGTAGATCTCCTCCATGCTCTTGATCTTGCCGGCCTTCACGAGACGACCAAGCTTGGTGACTGGCTGCCACTCCTTCTCCTCGCTCTTTGCACCACGGCGGCCGCGTCCACGTCCACGTCCACGGCCTCTGTCACCGCCACGACCGCGGTCACCACCGAAGCCTCCACGGGCACCACCAGCTGGTGCGGCGCCGCCTCTGTCTGCCATTGTTGCTGTCTGTGTGTTGTCGTTGGGTGTTGAGGGATGCGGCTGCGACAGTGGGTGCGGTGCGGGATGCTCAGTGGCAGAGAAATGTTCAATTCGAGCTTGTCGAGATCGGCGTGGGCGGGGTCTTGGCGCCCGAGTGCCGACTTTTGTTGTGGTTCGGATGTTGCCGTTTGTTTTGATTCGAAAACATCACGACACGCCCACATCCACCAACGACATTGATAGACGATTAAACAACGGCGCGTTGTCGCATAGTTGCCAGCGGAAATGGACGACTTTGATAAGGAGAATGTCATGCCGGCGACGTCCAGCGACCCTCTCGCCCGCAGCAAGGGACTGTCGCCGTCACCAAAGAAGGCAAAGAAGGGCAGAAGTAAGAGTATCGGCCCAGGATCTCTCGAGGAACCAGCACCAGAGCCCAAGATCAGTGCAAGGGATAGGCGGAAATCAGCATTCATACCTGCAACCAAGAGTATCTTGTCAAAAAATGAAGACGCCGAACGAGCAGCGCGTCGTAAGACGATGGTCAATCGTCGCGTGTCTTTTGCGCCAGAAGCAACACTGCATACCTGGGACATTGTTATCGATACAGCCCAAGACCAAACAACGTCGACCGACTCGAACGACAGTACGCGACGCGCCTCAGGCTTCAATCGTGACTCCAGCTCTCCTGCCGCCAGCTCCGAGGTGGATGCTGCCCAGGAAGCGGAAGATAGGCAGTTGCTTTCTCCTCCAGAATCACAGCATGCTGGCAAGCAGCAAAAGAAGTCCAGGAGGAGCTCTGGTGTCCCGCCAATGAACTTCAACAACCCAGACGATGCCTTTACCACAGACGACTCCAGCGGAAGCGATGACTCAGGCAGCGATGAAGAGGCAGGCGAGGATGGGGATGAAGGAGACGCAGAGGGTGAATCAGACGATGGCGAGAGCACTGCCATGAGTCTTGACGTGGGCGATGCAACTATCCGATCTGAGGCTGCGAGCGAGGACAGCACGAGCTCAAGCCTGACTGCTCGATTACAGGCAGCTGCAGAGATGGCCGGCACAAGAGGCATCCAGTACGACGAATTTGGCGACGATGTTTCAATGGAGATTGCCGAGAACGAGGTCACAAACGCAATTCAACCTTGGATGCAGCAGAATCAGCTTGAGCGCATCGGGTCTGCTGGGCTCGATCAGGAAAATGTAAACCCATTCTCGCCTGCCTTCAAGGCCGAAGTGGTTGCGCAGCAGCATGACGAGAATGTCGAGGAAGAAGACATGAGCATGGATATGACTCGTGCAGTCGGTGGGATCATGAGAGCACCTCGCGTTGCACAACCCCAAAGTTCTCCTGCCGCCAGCGATGGCGATGGCACGATGGACTTGACGCAAGCAGTCGGAAAGATCACGGGCCAAAAGAGACGAAGATCAACCACAGACTCGGGTTCGCCGGCAGCCGCCCCTAAAGCACAGAGCAAGCGGAGACGATCTTCGGTCGCTCGCTCTTCGGTGGGTGACGAGACGATGGACCTTACCATAGCGTATGGCGGCATTCAAAACAATGGCTCGCCTGCGAAGCCAGATCGTAGGCGCAGCCTGAGATCACGCAGGTCTTCTGGCATGGTGTCTGACGCCAGCGACGCGACCATGGACATGACTATGGCAGTAGGAGGCATCAGATCAGCACCTCGCAACGTGCAAGATGAAAGCTTCAATGAGAATGAAGAGCTATCCATGGAGCTCACACACGTCCTTGGCGGCATTCGTGATGGAGTTACGCCTGCCGGAGGCACTCAAGTGGCAACTCCACAAGCAAAGTCACCTTCGCAAGGAGCAGCTAAAGTTACGCCAAAAGACCAAGAACGTTTCAAGAACACTCCAGATCTCGGAGCTAAGCAGCTTCTGATGCCTTTGCTACAGAAAGAGGCTCAGAAGACTGCTGAGAAGCCCAGTCCGATCAACAAAGCTCGACAATCGCTTTCACCAATGCGACTGTCAGCATCGCCCGCCAGACGGCAGTCCTCGAAGGAGTTAACCCCTACACAGAAGGGGCCTGTCTCAGCTCAAAAGCAGACAACATCGAGCGACGAAGCCTCGTATCCTGTGCTGCCTCCGGCTGAGGAACACAATTCGCCTGTTCGCACGCCGACATCGAGTCCAAAGCGAAGGCGGAGTCGAAGAAATCTTAGCAGTGAGCAGCGAAAGTTCGATCAGCAACACCAGATTCCGCAGCAGTCACCTATGGCCGACAAGCAGCAGCGATCATCGCCATTGAGGCACACTACCACAACGCCAGAAAGGCCGAGAAGCTCGGATGAATCAAAGAACCTCAATGATACCATTGGCATGATGGCAACGCCGAGGAAAGAGGCACTGAAGACTTTTACGCCAAAGAAGCAAACGCCAGCGAATCAGGCATCTCCGCTGAAGGCCATAACTCCACGAGGACGACCGACTGCGAGAAGCGCTGCTACCGTGCTGCCTTCACCTGTCAGACGTCTCAACGAGGATTTGAAATCTCTCAAGTCCCGAAACGAGAACATTGAGCCAGTGGGCCTGCAGGATTTTCTCAGCAAAGCCAACATTCGTTTCATGGATCTCACAACGACCAAGCGACGTCTGACCACGGCTGTGCCTCCATCTCAAGGCTCACAGGATGTCCAGGCCGAGAAAGTTGACCTCGAGAGTGGCGTTGTCGCTGCAGCGTGCACTATCCCCGAGCTCGAGCTCTATCAGCATGCCTGCCATGAACTCAAGCGCTTCACCAAGGAGGGCAAACGTGTGATTGGGGAACTGGAACAGGAGACGAGAAAGAACCAGCCTCCACTTCTTCAAGTATATATGAATGCTTCTCCAGACAAGAAAATGGTGCTCGATGCTGCCATGCGAGATATGAAGACCAATGCTCGCTTGAGGAGCAAGGAGATGTGGTATGCTTGGCGAAGTCAACTTCTGGAAGAGCTCATGGGCGGGCTGTCAAAAATAGGCGAGGGCCTGATCCAGGACGTCGAGATCTTAACACAGTCTGAAGAGGTTCTGGACGAAGCTTTGCCTCCTCTTGTCAAGCAGCATGAGGAGCTGCAACAGGAAGCAGACATTCTTGAAAAGAGTGCCAAGGAGATACCAGAGGAGGACAAGGCGCAGCTCAACGAAGTACGAGAAAACCTTGTCGATATCAACAATACTGTGGCGGAGAAACGCAGGCTTCTCAACGACCTTCGTAGGAAAGTGGAAGAGCAGGACAACCTCGCCGAGCATCTTCAGGATAGCAAGCAGGAGCTGATGGCCGCTATACAAGAGTCCAACCGCGTTCGAGAAGCATGTCGAGGCGTTTCTATTGAAGAAGTCTGCAAGCTCAAAGGTAAGTCATGCAGAGGAGCAATACCAGAAGACATCTCACTAATAATCTATCACAGAATCTGTCGCCCGCCTCGAATCCGAATCAGGCTGGGCAATCACCTCCGCCTCCTCATCACCATCGACCATAACCATGACGTACCGCTCCCAAATCCAGCTCTTCTTCCACCCTCGAGCCTTCAACAACACCAACCCCAACAATCTCGGCCAATACCCCAACGCCCCAATCAGTCTGACCTACATCGACAACAAAAAGCAACCCCTAACCACAACCCTCCGCTTCTTCCTCCAACTCCTCCAAGCAAGCCTCCAAGCCATCCCCCAACACCAAACCAAAATCTCAGACCTCCTCTCCCTCGTCTCGAGTAGCTGGGACCAAACCACAGAAATCTCGGAAAGCGAGCGAAGACTCGGCCTCGAAACTCTCACAACATCCCGCATAACCAGCGACGAGGAAATGCAAGTCATCGCCGACGTCTTGTTACCGAACGTGCGGACGAAAGTCCGAGCTCGTTTCGAAATCTTTGCGAGCGTAAGTTTGGCGGCTATGCAGATGAAAGTTGTCGTGGAACCTAGAGTTGAGGTGGTTTATGGGGAACTCTATGATGAGAGGAATATGACAAAGTATTTGAAGGGTTTGGTGGGTGAGGGGTGGGATGAGGCTGTTAGAGGTATGTGGGGGAAGTTGGTTGCTAAGGGGGCGAAGGGGGAGAGGAAGTGAGTAGGTGATGAATGAGGGAGGGGAGGGAGGGTGGGTGGGTGGGTTGAGTGTGATTGATGAGTGAGTGTAGCCTTATGCAATAAGTGAATTTGCATTTGAGGATCAGAATCGGGTCTCCTCCATGCTGCGTCGGTCTTTGACTGTAATGTGTGTGTGATAGTACTTGCCTTTCTCTTTTCCTCGACGACGCTCGATGCTCGTCGTTCTGGAATCTAGTAACTTTCCCTCAGATCTTGCTTGAGCTTTTTGATCGAATCGATGTTCTTGAGACTGCACTGGTCTGCTTGAACGATCGTTCCCAGTCGTCCTTCGTATTTGTGAGGTACGGCCAAACGACGCTACAGTCCAGTTCAATTCGTCTGATCGGTCCTAGAAAAAAACTTCTTCTTTGACGTGTGAAGGCATACATACGGCTTTATCATGTTACTTTCTTTCCCGAGAAATATACTGACGGTTTGTTGTTCACGAAACATCACTTCTCTTCGCGGGGTTGCGGGTAGTCGTTTCTCGATATCACTAAAATTCCGTCTTTGGGGAGCATGCGGTCTGTCATCGCGTTTGGGGTTAGGAGGTTTAAGGGATCTAGATGAGTAAGGGGCTTTTTTGTTTCCGGCAAGGTTAAGTCGGAATCTATATATATATACAGAACTAGTAGTCTTGTTACTCAACTTGATCACCTCCCGTCACAGTTCTTTGGCCTAAAATTTTGTTGCCGGAGGGAGTGTTTTTGTCGGTTCGGGGTGAAGCAACAAGTGGGGGATCTCGGTTGCTGATGTTGTTGTTTTTTTGTTGTTAGTGTGGGAATTGAATGGGACTTTTCGTTTCTTGAGGTCGCTGGATTGATTCAAATGATCGGCCTTGTGCTCATCAACATCGTCGTCTTCTGGCGATTCGAAGAGAACTCAAACTTCGTCCAACGTAGTGGCGAAACGATCGACTTCCCTGTCGAGTGCCATTTCGTCGGCTTCCGTCGCTGAACGCAGATCTCGCACGGTGATTAAGAGATGTCGGCACGCGGCTCTTTAACGATCCTTTGAAGTTTGAATAGTCCCATCGTTCGGCGTTCCGTATGAAAAGACCATGGTTGTTGGTATTGGTAATTGGTATACAATATGTACTGTACCAAGCACGTTAAATTAGAACTGCAAGCATCTTGTAAACCCACGCGGGCTTCTCGAAGAAATGTTGTTGGGGGCGGTGCTTCCCTAGTATCCGGGGTTGCGTCAGTCCACTTCACCCCTCGCCCCAGCTCAGCGGGGTGAAGTGTCTGACGGAACCCTAGATATTGTTGTAGGGCGAAAACCCTCCGTACCACAACAAGCTTATCCTATCATTGAATATCGAAGCATGGCTCTTGGCTCTTGGCCCTTGGCCCTTGGCTCTTGGCTCTTGGCCACTTTGACCAGTTCGCATGCAGGTGCCCGCCTAACCGTCTTTGCCGAAAGTTGATGATCCATATACTGGCACACGAGCGGAGCTCTACCAACATCATGCGAGCTTAGGCTAGTGGAAAGCACGATAGGGGTAGCAATTACTGCAAGCGGGCACCTCATGCCTTTGAAAAGAATGGACTTCCGTGCGAGCAAGTGCGTGGGAATAAAACTGAATTGTTGCACATTGTGATTGTCCGCTGGATCAATGATTATCCGAAACATAGACGGAAGGAGCTTTCCGATGGTTGTCGGCGCTTCGTCCCTGGGCCTGCCGTGAGGTCCTAGCATCGTTCGATTTGTAAGTTGTTCCTGGCTGAGTTATAGTGAAGCTTCCATCCTCACGAATCCTCATGGGTATTATATAACGCTTCTCGTACGCCATGATCATTTCATTTCAGATATGGAATCAGTCATAATAGGAAGGCATTATCCAAGAAAGAACCTTCTTCAGGGGCATCGGCGTCGAATGGCGGTGGTCGGAGGTCGAACTTCCGCAGACATGGCTAGGAGCAAGGCTGCTCCTTCGGCAGATCCATCTTGCGGAGATTTGTCCTTTCCTGGCACCCAACATGTTGCATGCTTGCCTGTGATGACAGGCACGAGTCGTTGTGTGACAGATGCCAAAGCTGCAGCAAACACCCAACATTGCCGCTTTATTATTATTGGGTTCCAAGTGGCAAGGATACATCGGTTCGATCAGGCAATGCGCTAGATGACAACGATATCCATCGTTGTGTGTCCGGGTATGAGTGTCCAGGAAGCTCGCACTCACTCCGAGCTGAGAGTCGGGCCGCGTATGAGGAGAGGTTGGTTGTGCCAAGACTGAGACGCATCCCGCGCTTGTCAATTGATATTTTGGGGCCAATTTGGACGTAATTCGTCGGCAGGTGAACGTGTCGCCCGTCGAGGGTAGTAGTGTACGTTGTACGAGTGGCTCCTCTGGTGGTCAGCGCTACGAATAGCGAAAAAAAAAAGCTGGGGCACGCACGGTGGCGTAACCGGCTAACTGCCGATCAGGCTGCCCTGGCGAGGGTTGTCAACATAGACCCTAGTGCTGTTTGGTGGTGGTGCTGGTGCTGGTCGTCACCCTTGATCAAGCGGCGAGGTGGACGCCAAACTTCTATGCGAAAGACTTATCAAAGATGTCACGTGACATGTGCAAGCCTGGACTGCTTCGATCAATCAGGCTGACTGCAACGCATATGCTAATCTGCAGTGTCGCAGTTGTCACACACTCCCTTTGGATTGCACGTCTGTCTTGTGCAAAATTTTGGTAGCGCATGTCTTCCCTTCCGAATCGTCGTGTCGTGTCATGGTCAGATACGATCGGGCCTGGTTCATCAGGATCTGCGAGAGATTTGAACTTTGCCGCGGAATCCTTGCAAATTTCCATCTCCCTCGCAGCTTACTCATCCAGCAAGGTATCTTTGCCCAGCGCCTGGCCGTGATTAACATTTGAAGCTAGACCGTCAGCTCATGAACGAAGACATGCATTGTTGCCGCACGGTTGAATTGTTTGAAGCTGATCAGACGTGGAGCCGCTTATTGATCAGCATTATTATTGGTGATACGCAAGACAGCATATCAGCAAAGGCCACAGCCGACACTCGAGGAAGGAAAGAAACAAGTTCCGGTATCCGCTCGCGCAGGATTCGGGCGTGGAGAGTGCCAAGATGGATCCACGATCCGCTGCTGACTTTCATCTGCGATACGTGATGACTACTGAGCCGACTCCAACGAGAAGAAGAAGAATAATAATAGCATCATCGGATGGGTCAGAGCAACCAATGGTTTGTATAAATCAAGCTTTTCTTGAGTGTGGTCAAGCAAAGATGCCGACTGCTGAGAGTGGTTTCGATTGGTAGGTAGGTAGGTAGGGGCAGGGCTGGGCTGTGACAGTTGCCACGCCGCTTCGAGGCACAACGCTTCGTCGAATGTTCTGTATCTGTTGGCGATGTGGTCCCGAGAAGCCTTGATTGGCCGTGCGACGATTCTGTACAAGTCCAATGTGCAATCCCATGAAATACGCCAGCTGAAGCCTGACTACTGCTGCAGTTGTTGTTGCAAGCGACTGTACAAATCAAGGCAGTCAAATGTAGCTGGGTATAGGATCAGCGCCGAGCCTCTAGTACCAAAGCAGAGCCTGCTCCGAGGGCGACTAGGGAAGTTAGGGAAGGCCTGTGGAAGTTATTACAGTACGATTAAGCGAGATGGCGGACGGCGGTGATCCCTGAAAACGGGATCTAACTGGTTAAAGCTAGCGTACTGCCTAAAGCAATTATCCGTACCTTTAAAAAGCTCACGTCTAACGCTTTCAAGCTAGCTGCCGTTTACGGGGATTACCCCCGTCCGCCATCTCGCTTAATCGGGGTGTACTACAGTAGTATGTATAGCGGAGGACAGACCGAGGGCCTAATTTGATGCACGCTAAGGCGAGTGGAGTGCATGACTGATGGAGGAAAAGAGGATGACAAAGAGATATCAACTGGACTCACTACTACTTGGCTCAGCTCGCAACGTCTCGCATCGGCCTGCGGGCATTCGATAATGATATCAGGAGCCTCGGTACAGGAAACAATGAATGGGTGAAGTGTCACTGATCATCACATTATTACCTGCCACCTGCCACCTGCCACCTTTTAGAGCTTCCTACACTCGTGCAAGCAAACCAAAGCAGGAAAGAGCACATGGCGGAGCGTCCCAACACAAGGGCTTGTTGTTGTGTATGTGTGCTTACGACGTGCCCTTCAGTGTATACCAGGGAGGCCACGCTGCACAACGGCCGCTTGAAGCGACACGTGGCACATGCTGTCCACTACTGTACTGTCGGTAGATAGGCGTCGCAGTGCGGCGCGGCGTCGATCGTATCATGGTAGTCATTCTGGTAGTGACAGTAGTGCACCGCTCTGTCGGTTCGGTTCTGCTGTGCTGTGCTGCTGCGGAGACGGCTGACTAAACGCCACGCCTGGCCTGGCCTCGTATACGACATGTACCGACGACGCATGTAGTGGGCGGCGTGTGCGGTACGGTACTCGCTACAATAATAATGAATTCTCAACGACCAGCAGCTGCGCATCTCTCTGACATGCACCCTGGCGCTCGAAGCGCTTGCAGTACCGGGTCTGCCACTGTGCCACTGTGCCAGGTGCATATCGATCATGCATTGTGCTGCGCTGTGAGGAGGGTTATGTCAGCAGGTAGATAGGGTGGTGGTCAATCAGTGTAGTATTCGATAGAGCTCTAAGAGGAGAGGGAGGAAGGCAGGCCAGTTGGCCTAACGCTAAGCGCTAAGCCCTGCCTGAGGCATTAGGACCCTGGCCTCACTCGGCCTAGTTACATACTAATCACGTATAGCCTCTAATATACGCTTCCCTTCTAAAGGCCGCGCCCTCGTAGCCTGTCTATATCCTACGACCTCTATTGCCGCTAACTTAGTAAGTCTAATAAGCTGCTTAGCCCGCGCTAAATTAAATACTTAACTACCTAATTATATAACTATATTAAACCTTACCTTCTAACACAATATCTAACTCTAACTACGCTATCCTTATATATAATAAAGTAGAGGGATATAAAGCTATAAGAATTAAGGGCTATCGACTAATTATAATACGAGCGCGCCTACCCTACTATAATAGGTAGGCGTACGAGGTATTATAGTACTGCCTCCGTTCTAAGTAATATCGTTCCGAGTTCTCTACGTCTACTCTAAAAGACCTAGAAATGTCCGCTCCGAGGGTTTGTCCGTTCCGAGGGTTGTTCTTATTATTACGAGGACTATTATTTACTATCGTAGTTTTACTAGCCTAAATTAGTTAGGTTTAGCAGCCTTTAAGTGTTAACTAATTATATCTTTTTAAAAAACTCAGTTCTTCTAGTTTCTATAGGTAAAGGCTGTTATAAGTGCAGTAGTAGAGGTTCGCTTTGCTTAGAGGGTTAGATAGATCGAGGAGTAACCTATTGTTCGCAAGATCGACCCCGGCTAGCTTAGCTCTATAGTTTTGCCCTTAGTTAGTCTATTAGCCGCTTAATCTTTTAGGCGGCTTAAAGTTTTAACTTAGCCTTAAAGTTTTAATTAAACCTTTAATAGGTTCAATCTTTTAACTTAGTTAGTATAGTGCTTTAGGCTCGTAGTATAGGTAAGGTTAGCAATAGTAGCGAGTAGGTAATGCTAACAACAGCGGCGCTAGTCGTCTTAGCGCTAACTTTACCTTGCTTCTAATTTCCTTCTTCGACTAATAGCAACTCGGTAATACCGTTACTAATATAGCTGTGCCCTTCCTTTCTTAAATAGCAATATACTCCGCAATACTATTACTAATATAGCCGCGCCGGCCGCTAGTATACTGCTAGCTCGTAGCGCGATACTATTATCTTCGATAGGATAAAGAAATAAAAGGGGGACCTAATACTAGGAGGAGGCCCTATAGGGCGTATTAGTAAAGAGGTAGAGCCCTTAAAAGAGCATGCGATTAGTTAACGCGTTATAGCGCGCTTATTAATACTCGGTGCGCGTTTACTATAGTAGTATAGTCTTATTGTCCTAGTTTGCCGGCCTCTAATTAGTTAGCTAATAGCACCCTAGGGGTAGCATTATTCCTAAGCCTTAGTAACATTACGAGCTTTTAGCCTTCTTCTTATTCTTTACGCTAGTCTAATACTTATCTAATAACTCGGTTATGTCCTTAAAGGAACTTTCAGCTTCCTATAAGTCCTATTTAGGTAAATAGCCTTGCTATCTTAATAGGTACTCCTTCTTGCCTTACCTAGTCCGATGCTTTAGGATACGTTCTATAGACTATAGCTCTTTACCGTCGGCTAGTATCTCTTTATATTTAGCAGGGGCTTCTTTAGGGCCTCCGCGGTAGTAGTATAGTTTAAGGAGGGAGATATAGAAGGTGTTATAGATAGTGTAGTGTAGTAGGAGCTATAACTAATAGGCCTAGCTATTGCCCTTCGGTTCTCGGATTCGGAATAGGCTAATGTATCTTAGTGTAAGCTTGGGCCTTGTTTTGCTGTTAGGTAACGGGTGTTTGCGGATACGGAGGTTCTTAGTACTTAGTATAACTATATCGCCTTGCTTGAAAGTTATTAGCGTATAGTGTTTGTTATAGTAGGCCTTCTAATATGCCTAGGCCTTTGCTAGTTTGTTAGCTAACTTAGCGTAAATCTCTCGCATCTTTTAAACCCTCTTAATAGCCGCTAGCGTCTTAGGTGTTAGTACTTAACGCGCTTCCCTTTCCTTACGCTCGGCCTCGAGCGAGGTAAATAGATCTTATAGTAAGGCGGCGTTCTAGCCTATTATAGCTATATATAGTGAAACCTTAGTAGATAAGTGTATACTGTTGTTATATACGAATTCTGTAGGCTATAGGAGGTTAACCTAGTCGTTAGGGTTCTCGTTAATATAACTGCGTAGGTACTGCTATAGGGTAGCATTTTGCCTCTCGGTCTAACTATCTGTTTGTAGATAGAATGCTATAGACAAGCGATACTTAAGTCTTAGCTGCAGGCAAATCTCACTCTAATAGTAAGATATAAATATCGAGCCTCGGTTAGAGACTATCCCCTTAGGGGTTCCCTAATAGCTATAGAAGATATTATTCTACAGTGATTTAGCTAAGTTAATAGCTGTCTAATCCTTCCTAGTAGGGATATAACGAGCGCCCTTAGTAAATCGGTCTACGACAACTAGGATAGCATTATATATATCCTTGCTGCCCCTACGCTTAGTAGGCGGGAGGCCTATAATAAAATCCATTATAAGCTTAGCAAATAGCTTCTTTAGGATAGGGAGTAAAGACAACTCGCTAAATAGTAAGTGCTTTAGTGCTTTAACTCGTTAACATACGGTATACGTGTTTACGTAGTCCTTTATATCCCGCTTACTATTTAGCTAGTAGTATATACGCGATAGTAACTCGTACGACCTCTCTATACTATAGTAACTAGCAAGCTTACTATTATAGTGTCGCTTAAGAAGCTCTTATCGGATCGAATGCTCGGTAGGGACATAGAGCCTGCCCTTATAGCGCAAATAGCTATTAGTATCAATCGACTAATTCTTGCTAGATCTAGTCTTGCGGCCACTTCTAAGCTAATCTATACGAGCCGTAGCAAAGGCGTCCCTCTACTAAGTACGTAATAGCTTATCTATAAATGCTCGGCTATTACCGTCTGCAAGTTCGCTTAATAGCACCCTCGCTATCTTACGTAGTACGCACTATATATATCTAGTAGTACTAGCAGCCGGATTAACTGCATTAGTACTATCGCTATTACTATATATAGCGATATCGACTAGGGAGTTATTATAACTTCTCCTATCTGTGTCCTTAATACGTACTATTAGTATAGTAAGAGCATTAATATGCTTTAAGCCGTCGCGGAGTCTAGTAAGCCGCTTATCCTACGCCTGCCTTACTATAAGGTCTATAGCAATCTTATACTATAGGGTTGGAAACAACGAATTAATAGATTAGGTTTCGCCGTCGTAATTAGGTCGCCTCGATAGGCTATTAGTAGGGTTGCTTACGCCTAGCCGATATAATATATTAAAATCAAACCTAGCGAGGTAGACGGCCTATCTAGCCTGTCGACCTATAACCCTAGTAACCTTCGTAATTCTACGGAGGTTGTTATAGTCCGTATAGACCTAAATAGTGTACTAGGTACTATCGAGATAGTAGCGCTAGTACTTAAAGGCCTCGATAATAGCTAAGAGCTCTTACTCGTAGGTCTCGTAGCGACGTTCTATATTAATTATCTTCCTTAAGAAGAAGGCAATCGGGTGCTAATAATAGTCTTTATTAGACTACTAAGACATAATAGCTAAAACAGCAAACTGCGAAGCGTTAGTCTTAATACGAATTAGTTTACTTAGTACGAAATAGTGTAGTAAGGGGACTTTAGTAAAGCGTTACTTTAGACCGTTAAAAGCGGCTTGTGCTCTATTAGTCTATTTGAACTCTCTAGATAGGTTAGCCTTAGTTTTAGTAAGTTCAGTTATAGGCATTATATGCCGTAAATAGCTCTTAATAAAGCGACGATAGAAATTAGCGAAGCCGAGGAATAACTATAGCTCCTTAATTAACGTAGGAATAGGCTATTTAGTAATGGTTTTAATCCGATTAGGATTAGCCTTAACACCCTTAGTTAATACGAGGAAGCTAAGGAATAATACCTCTTTAGTAGCAAAGGTGTATTTAGAAGGTTTGCAATATAGTCTATAGGCTTGTAGGCGGTCGAGGACCTTACGGACTATAGCCTAGTACTCCGCAATATTAGGGGAGTGTATATAAACTAGGATGTTATCTAGGTAAACTATATAGAGGTAATCTAATAGGCCTAATAGGGCCCGATTAATATAGGACTAGAATGTAGTAGGGGCATTAGCTAGCCTAAATAGCATAACTAAGTACTCGAAATAGCTATAGCGAGTACGAAAGGCTATCTTCTATTTATCGCCCTTACGAATACAGATGCGGTAATAGGCGTCCTTAATATCTAATATAGTATAGTAGTAGGTACTAGAAAGGCGATCGAGGGTCTTATTAATAAGAGGAAGTAGACAGCGGTCTTTAATAGTAATAGCATTAAGCCTACGATAATCGATATAGAGACGTAGGCTACTGTCCTTCTTTAGTACGAATAGGATAGGGGCACTAGCAGGGCTATTACTATATCGAATTCGACTATTAGCTAGGTTTTCCTCTAGGTACTTATATAATATAGCTAGCTCTCGTTTACTAAGGTTATAGAGGGGACTAAAAGGAACCTCTTTACCCTCTATAATGTTAATCTTATAATCCGTCTCTTTAAACATAGGCAATGTCGATGCTAGGTAGTGTTTAAACACCTCGATATAGGTCTCCCTAATAGTCTAGAGTATACGAGCGAGCTAATTAGGGTCTATACTATTAGGAGGCACAGGTTTATCGTTATTACTACCGAGTAGGTCGGCAGTAGGATTAGCTAAGGCGGAGGCAGGTATTAAGTTGCTAATAAATAGGACCCTAATATTATTAGGACACTCGCTAATATCGATATGTTTAATGTCCTCTTTCCTAGCGATTCTAAATCGCTACTATTAAAGGCCTAGGTCTATAACTATAGCGTAGTACTTAAGAACAGGGTTGCTAATAATAATATTAGAGGGGAGGCTATCTATATCTACCGCGTAGGCAGTAAAGTTTAGTAGGCGCTTATTGCCGAGGTCGTCCTTTAGGGCTATATAAACATAGTAGGCTCTATAGGTTAAGTGCCGAGCGTTATTAAACTAAGCAAGGGTTAGCAGGTTAGTCCTAGGCAGTTGTCGAAGGTCTAATTGCTTAGCTAGGCGATAGCTAATAAGGGCACTAACTGAATTTCCTAGATCTAGTATAACCTTAGTCTTATAATTAGTTCTATACGTGTCCGATACGAGACAGGTGCGTATAATAGCTAGTATAATGTCGATAGTCTTACGCCGTATAAGGCTAATAGTTAGTACGGCGCTTATTCTTTTTTCGACTAATAAGAAGGTTAGCCTATAGGGGTAGCGTTAGCTGCTAAAAGGTGCTTTCGGTGCTTAGCGATAGCATAGTCGATTCGGGCCTAATCCTTAGGTTTGTCGCATTAGCCTAGTAGATAGCTAGTACTATTACAATTAAAGCACTTCAATCTAGTTAGAATACTGCCGTAGCTGTTGTTGTTAGTTAAGCGGTTAGCGTTGTAAGGATACGAGCCCCTTCTACGGCCCCTATTACGGCCTCCTCTATATAGCCGTCGGCTACGGCCTCTTCTACGGTCGTTACTATTCCTATTGTTAGTACTGTTATTTTAGGTAGAACCTTAGTTTCCTCCGTAGGCACTACGGTTGCCGCGGTTAGTACTAGCTAGTCGGATCCTCGATTCTAGTCGCTATTAGAGTTAAACAGCCCGTTCGGCTGTTTCTACTTCGACTATAAATTAAATGCGTATTAGGTTAGCCTGTTCAAATATACGGCGGCGGTCCAATTTAAGGACCAATTCCTATCGCAATTTAGGGCGTATTTCGGAAATCTAGATAGAGTCGGTTTTAGGTAGCAAATCGTCCTTAAGGGTCTTTAGATAGGCCTCGAAGGATCGAGAGGTTTAGTCGGCCTTTTGTTTAGTACGTAGGTATTAGTCTTAGGCGTATTATTGCCTTAGTATAGGGTTTCTAAGAGTGTCTAGTATAGTAGTCTTATAGGTTTTCTACTAAATAGCGGTCTAGTCGTTAAGGGAGTCGAAATGGTTATCCTACGTGCGCTTTAGGTTACTATTAATGTACTGTATAGCATAGACAACTAAGGAATAGTTATCTAGTAGCGCCCTCGGTATATTGCGCTAGTTAAGCTCGCAGTTACGAATATAGTTATTGTATTGCTTCCGACTAGAGCTATTAAATACAGTGCAGTCCTTAAGTTTAGCATCCTTCTTCTAGACTAGGACTAATAGTAAGGAAGGCCCTACTATCGGCTTAGTATTAGTTGTTAGGGCCTCCTAAAGGCGGCGGATTTTAAGGAGGTTCTCCTTTAGCTATTGTTCTTAGCGTAGAGTAGCGAGCCTATTCTAGGTAGCTTCTTAGAGTCTCGCTACTAGCTAGGGGCTAAAGGCTAGTTAGCTATATCGTCGATTAACAATGTTGTTAAGAATGTCGTTAATAGGCAATTCTAGATTATCGCCTAGAACTATAGGTTCTTCGGTAGGCCTAGTAGTAGGCTCTTTAGTAGGAGGCACTTTAGTAGGTGCTTTAGTAGGCACTTTAGTAGGCACTTTAGTAGGTACTATACTACTAGCGTTGTCGTTACTAGCGCTGCTAGCGGTAGTACGGTTGTTGTTGCTTCGTAATAAACCGGCTATTATAATAAGGGGTAACACTAATAATGTATTATAGGCCCCTAAGATGCGGATATAGCGGAATTAGTAGGTATCGGTCTAGTATACTTAACTTAGTGTAATAGGCCGTATAGAAGGCCTTGCTTAATAATTGGTACGGTTGTTTCGATAGAATAGTACGTATAGGTCCCGTTCTTTAGGTATAATATAGTTAAATCGATAGTTTTCGTAGCTATACCGCTAAAAGCTTGAAATAAGGACTATCTAGCTGCTACCCTTAAAGGGTAGATCGAATACTATATAAGGAGGGTTATGTTAGCAGGTAGATAGGGTAGTAGTTAATTAGTATAGTATTCGATAGAGCTCTAAGAGGAGAGGGAGGAAGGCAGGCTAGTTAGCCTAACGCTAAGCGCTAAGCCCTGCCTAAGGCATTAGGACCCTAGCCTTACTCGGCCTAGTTATATACCAATTACGTATAGCCTCTAATATGCGCTTAGAGCCTCGTTTATTCGCACGCCCCTAAGTGCTAACCCTTCCCTTTATCGATACGTTAATAAGCACGGCGAGCATAATATATAGGTATAAGTATATTAACCTATATAAGGGTATAGATCGCGCCGCTACGGCGGCTAGGTTTGTAAGGCCGCTTAACTACTTCTATAGTTGTTTATAGGCTATATATAGACCGCTAAGAGGTCCAATTTCGAGCTAATTTGAAGCCTTGTAATCGCATAGTATAGGCCTATAAATAAGGAGTAACGATAAAGCCAAACTAGACCTTATTTAGAGGCTATTTCTACCTCTTATTTATCGACCTATTCTATCTCTTCCTCGCGGTTACGTATCGCGCTTATTTCGACCTTACTATCGCTAAATTCTACGCTCTTTACGATATATAAGAAACACCTGCCTCCTAAGGATATAGAAGCGTTGCTTACTAAGCTAGAGGTAGAGCGGCCGGTACGTATAAGGTCGGTAAGGTTAGTAAGGTCGAGAATAGCGCTAAGTTAGTATACAGTTTAAGAGCCTATTTCTACTAAATATATATAACCGAAGGCGCCTATTCTTCTACCCTCCTATAGCTAAGTTAAGTAGTATTTAGGCGTACAAGGGTCTACGGATAGAAGGCTTCGAATACGACGAATACCGCTATTTTGTAACTAATATATAGTATTGTAAGAATCGACTAAATAAGCTATTAAAGGACTCGCAAGGTCGGTTGTATCGCCGACTCGGCTTCGAGTATCGTGTCTATAAGCGCTATATAGACTATAATCGCGCAGATAGTAGAGAGGTTGTTTTTAAGCGCAAACGGCCTTAGCGATAGCGCGTAGCGCGTACGATATATATATACGACTATTGCGCGAAGTTAGTAATTATTAAGGTCTATAAGAAGCGACTAAATCGCGAAATAGGCGAGTTTCTCGATAACTACGTACCGGCCGCGCTACCTTCGACTCTAAGTACGAATTTGACGGTTATAAGGCTAGTCTACGTAGTGTTAAAGCCGCTTACTAACCGCTACTCGTATAGTCTCGAATTCGTCGATTCTTTATAAACTAACGATAGCGTAAAGGCGGTATAGAAGGACCTAATCGCTTCTCGAGGTAGCTTAACGTTAGTCGCTTAGTTAGTTAAAGAAATGCGAAGGCCTAAACAGAGGCAAATTTAGTATAATGCTAGTACGGTTAGTATTACTCGAGACCGCGTTTCTAGCGCTAATCGAGAAGGTCTAAAGCGACTAAGTAACAAGCGAAGATAAGGTGCTAAACTAGCTATCGAGGAGCAGTTATAGTAGGCTTATAAGTACTTGTCTACGAAATTCAGTAGTAGAAGTAGCTTTGTAGAGATAATTGAATCTCGTAGAAGCGATAGACTCGTCTATAGAGGCCTAATTTAGGCGGCAAACTAGCAACTTCGAGCTCTTCGCAACTATAGGTCCTTATTCTTACTAGATTCTATATACCTTACTAACAGGCTTAAATAGCCTCTCTTAACTATATACGTCCGCAATAACTACCTAGAGTAGCTTCTAGCGGCTCACTTCCTTATAGATTGCGAGTAAGTATACCTAATTAAGAAGGCAATCTCGAGCCTTCGAGAAATAGCTAAATTAGACTACAAACACTAGATAACCGGTTTTAATAGCTATAGGAAGTACTTCTTCTTTAACTAGGCTAACCGCTGTTCTTCTAAAGCTAAAGACTAAGACGACTTTAACTATACTAAGCAATCTTCCTAGATACTACTATAGTTAATAACTAACGACTTAGTAAGTAAACAGCTCGGAGTTAGTTACGGTCTTATAGATTGTAGTATTATTTAACGCCTCTGCTAACGGCACCTTATTAAGACCCTCGAGAAGCACTTTAAGCGCTTTCTACCTGTTTTAAAGGTAATAAGCAAGGCTCTATTTATCGCTCGAGACTAAGAAGAATGCCAATACTTTATTAACTAAGCAATAGCCGCCTTTAATACCTATAATACGGCCAAATCGAGTGAAGAATTGGCCTATTTAAAGGCCAATTAGAAGGCCTCTGATAGCAATCGCTAGGCGACTTAGGTAAGGCTCGGAGACCCGATTTTAATAGCCGTTCGCACTACTAGTCTATTAGAGGGCTATTATGTATACTTGAAGCACCGAGACAAGCGTTAGATGCGCAAATAGAGCTTACGAGGTACGTATTCGTCCCCTTCTTCTATTGCTATCGGAATTCTATAAGAATAGAGTCCTACTACATTCCTTAGAACAGGCGGATTCCTTAGAATAGGCTAGCTTTCGGCCTTTAGTATTATTCTTAGACTTCTACGGCTTCTTGTCTCTTCTATATAATAACAACTAACTATTCTAGGTACTGTCCTATACCTCGTTTAGCTTAATAACTACATCCGCGAGCGCGTCCGTTAAAATAGCGTTATCGATAAGAATAGCTAGCTTCTAATATAGCGTTAAGAGAAGACTTCTAAATTTCGACGGTTACCTCTTTCTATATAGAAGAAAATAGCAGATAAGCTTATATAGTGCTATAAGGATATAGACAATAACAAGCCTACTTAGCGAATAGCTCTACCGGCTACGGACGACAATGTATATACTAAGTGCTTCTATTACTTCTAGTATAGCTATTACCTTCCTTATAAGCATATTTAGCGCTTTTATAAGGAAGCAATTAGTCGCCTTACACTACACCGTTGTAGCCTCTATATTAGTCGCTTCTAAGGTCTAAATAGCAACCTTGTCTACTCCGACTAGCTTAATATAAAGCTTATTATTAAAGACGAGCAGTTAGTATAGGTCTTCTACGTTAATAAGGCACTAGGAGTATCTCGGAAGCGCTAGGTAAAGGAATACTTCTATTCTATGCAAGAAGCAGTCTTATAGGCCTTCTTCCGGTTCTACGACTCGTAGGCTTCTAACCTTACCGACGGTTAGTAATATAAGGCCCTTCTATAGTAGGTTACTAACTTTGCAGCACTTAGCTACGACTCGCGAGTCGCTTAGATAGACTAGTAGTTTAAGAATAGTACTCCGTAGGCTAAATTAATACCTCGTCGTACTACAAAGTAGCGAGTTATTAACGATAAGCCGTTACGGTAACTAGTCTTCTATATAGCTCTATTACTACTGCTACTAGCACCTATCGCTTCTATAACTAACCTTCTATATCGGCCTCGCCTTATTGTCGAAGGCTACGCTCTACTAGTCTATAGTCTACCTAATAGCAACGGCGTTGTTGCTTAGGCTAAAAATAAAGACGCACTATACGAGGTTAATAAGGACCTATTTAATAGGCTCTTAGATATAGACCTTCTTCTATAATTAACGCTAATTAGTCGATTGCCGCTATCTTTGCTAAAGGACGCTAGTAAAAGTAATTAATACGATAACGACGAGGCATTAAGGCATTAATAGCTGTTGCTATCGTCCTTACTAGACGATTTGCCCTTACTAAGTAAGCTGTTTCTACCTTCTATAGTAGAGCTACCTTCTATAGTAGAGCTACCTTCTATAGTAGAGCTACCTTCTATAGTAGAGCTACCTTCTATAGTAGAGCTACCTTCTATAGTAGAGCTACCTTCTATAGCAGAGCTACTACCTTCTATAGTACTATCTATAGCTCTATATTCTTTACCTATATAGTCGCTAGGTAAGGACACTTTAATTAATCTACTATAGCTATTAGGTAGCTCTTATAAACCTCGTCGTTAGAAGCCTTTAATTAGTAAGCCTATAATACCTTCGAAACGCGCTCGTAGAAGGTTATACGTAGGTATACTACCTAAACTATACTAGATAGATTAATCCTCTCGTACGCTATCTCCTATACTAATTAGACTACTAAAACGACGGATCTAAGGAGAGGTTGTCGCTTCTAAGCGGTAGAAGTAGTAGTGCTAAGGTACAGGCGTAGACTTAGTCGTTTTCGAGCGATTACGGCTATTCGGAACGGTAGAAATCCGAGGTAATTAGGTTATATAAGGGGTGTTTGCAATACCCCGATTTGTACACTAATTTCGGTAGTTTTAGGGCACTCTGCAGGGGCATATACACTGCGATTAAGCGAGATGGCGGACGGCGGTAATCCCTGAAAACGGGATCTAACTAGTCAAAGCTAGCGTACTGCCTAAAGGAATTATCCGTAGCTTTAAAAAGTTCACGTCTAACGCCTTCAAGCTAGCTGCCGCTTACGGGGATTACCCCCGTCCGCCATCTCGCTTAATCGCAGTGTAGAACCCATAGGGTGTGCTGGAGCTACCTCGAATTTACTTTGTAGGTTGATATACTTGGATCTATGATATATAGCAGTGGCCTTCGAGTTATGACGGTGCTTCCCATGCCCAGCCAACTCGCGATCGCTCATAAGTTGTGTGAAGTACACCCTCTCTACGGAAGACAGCTTTCCCCCTTCTCTTCCCCAATGCGCCTCCGAGCATCTGATTGTCTTCGACTGTAGCATATCAACAAGCTCCAACGCGCTAGACTGGCCACAACAAGCTCGCCCATCACGCCGCCCTGCCCGGCAGTCAGCTTTCGAAGGCGGATGGCGCATGGGATGGGACACTGCGTCGCTCTGGCTGGGGATGAAGCCCGATTATTACTCATCGACGACGTGGGAAGGATGGAGGAGCGGCGATGATGAGCGTGTGCCGGCAAGCTCTCAGGCTTCCCGGCTGCCAGCTCCGCAGCCATCCGCTCGCATCGCCGCCAACCCAGCGACCCAAACCCAAACCCAAACCCGAGCGTCCATGCTCGCGCAGTGTTCAGAGAGTCTATCGCGCCTGGCCGAGCCGTATCCGCACACGCACACGCACACGCGCACGCACCCGCACACGCATGCTATCACCGAACCTTCTTCATACCAGCATCGTCCCCACGAGCGCCACACTCCCGCGGCCAGTGGCGACGATTCTGATTGCGGACTGCACCAGCGCAAATCTACTTCACCTCATCATGGGAGTGGGACAGAGACGGCATCTTGGCGAACCTTACACCTCCATGACCATCGCCGGAGCTTAGCCCATCATAATAACACCGATCCCCCTCTGGCTCTTCACATACCTCAGGCAAAAGGTGCGTCGCATAAGAATCCATTGTCCTGCCCTCACCCTGCACTGTTGATCACATGTCAGCGCATGCCTCTTCGATTTGCTCACAATGCTGGCGTAATGGCAGATTGGCCACGACGCTCGACAGCAAGCACCACGCTCCCGCCTGATCAGCCCTACCGCGTGACTTCAACGACACCTGCACCGTCGCTCCCTTCGTTTGCCTCCCTAAACGAGCACAGTGCCGCTCGCAATGACGACCTCGATGGTCCGGAGATCTCCTCGATGACGTCACGCCTATCGTGCTGCGTCTGCGTCAAGCTGAGGCCGTTGGTGAAACATGTCGCTGACGCCGTCGCGGAACTCGACGACACTGTCCGCGCCATATGCGGTCCGTCATCAAATGCAGTGAGTGTCATGCTCACACCTTTCCATTGCTTGGCCCATAGCTTCTCCATATGGAGAGATCGCGTGCTGACATCATCTGTTAGCCGTCTGCTGTGCCCAATGACTGTCCCTTGAAGGCCGCTCAATGGATGCTTGAAATCTTGAGACGCGCGAGACAGGAACTCCAACATGCGAGTCGTCGTGGCCAGATCGTTGCTACTTCTCACGCGTCAACATCGCGTGCAGACAGAGTGTCGATTCCCTCTCCGAGCAATCCTCTCAAACGATATGCTGAACACTGGGAACGAGACCATCTCTCGGCACCCAAGAGACCTCGCTCTGGAAACTCGAATGAGCAGCACTGGCAATTTCCGCCCATGCCATTTCCTGGCCGTGACGAACGCAAATTGTCCATCGACTTTCTCAATCCCCACTCTCGACCGGGATACTCTCCACCCCCGAGCGACTCTATACCTGGCTCGGCTCATCCGCGACACACCTCTCCAACATTCACTCAGCGCAATCTGAGAGCACTTCCTTCTCCATCGTCGCTTGTTCATCCGCCATCTGCGCCTCCGTCATGGCCTCCACCCACCGCGCCCTCGGTGGGATCGCCGGCAACCTCATACCAGGCGGCAGCATCCATCCACACTACCTCGACCAATTCGGTAACTTCCGCCCATATCGCGGACCTCCAGCATCAAGTCACCCTGAAGTCTCTGGCCTTGCAGACTTTGCAGTCCGAATATGCCTCGCTCTTGCAAAAGTTACAGCGGGAAAGGGTGAAGAGCCAAACTATTGAGAAGAAGACTAGTGTGGCCGAGCAAGAAGTGAACGAACTGACTAGCAAGAACGAGGAACTCGCAGAGCAGATCAAATCTCTGACTAACCAACTCGAGGAGTGCGAAAAGAAGCGTGACGCGGAACGCGCGGAAGCACAGAGAGAAAAGGATCAATGGGGACGAATGCTTGAGATGTCAGGCCGCCTGCATGCAAAGGTGGATTCCGAGAGACAGCGACTATTGCAGGAGAAGGAAACACTGACGAATCGTCTTTGTTCGCAAGGAAGCGATTCTCCGAATCTTGCAGCGCCAAAGGCAAAGGACGATCGAACGAACCTCGCACATACGGATGGTCGTGACTACGCCTCGGAAAAGGTGGCACCCCCCTCCACTCACATCTCAGCCATGATGGTTGATGCAAACATATCGGACCCGGCAGCGGCATCCTACGGAGACGCTCGCGCAAGCGAGACCATTGGACTCAAACGGGAAATACAGCAGCTTAACGCCCGAGTGCTCTCCCTGCGCACCGCCTTGCTACAAGCCCAGCGTAACACTCGAGAGTTCCAGGAACATTCTCAAATCTTTCTTCAGCAGACATCGTCAGTCATTGAGACCGCAATCAAGCATGACGATACCACAGCGAAGCCGAATGCAGAGAGTGGCCGCTCCACGCCTGCAAGGCCGCCACCCGCTTTGTCCCATGTGCCTCCTTTGCCGCATGTCGCGGCTGTCAAGCCCAAAAAGCCCGCGACGTTGGATGTCTATCATGCTGGAGGCAAGGTCACTACGGCTGATTTGTCAGTGGTAGCTCGTGCTCGCTCGCCGGGGCCAGATGAGCTGGGGATCTTGATACAGCCCACAACATCATCTCCAGAGGAGCTCATCAGAGCACTTGGACCTGTTCCAAGTGCTATTGCTCCCCTGCCGCCATTTTCATTCACCCCAGTGAGCAGTCATGAGTGTGACCAAAGGCTTTCTGCACAGCCAACTGCGACATCTTCTCAAGATGGACTCGGAGCTTCTAGGAACCCTGAGCATCATCATATCAGGTCTGGTAAGAACGATCACACAGACAGAGCACGTCTGTACGGCTCCTCTCCGCATTCATACCACAGTTCGCCTGGCGCAATGATTGACGACGTATCATCCCTTTCTGGATCTGAAGGGCGTTCACCAAAGGGCTACACCAGCGAACCAGAAGCATCGAGGAGAAGACGTGAAGGCAAGAGCCCACCGCTATCGGAGCTACCACGACTGCATACCTCAGAGATCCCTAGCCACCAGTCTCCCAGCTCCCAGCCGCACACTCGTGACAGCGGGTTCCTTTCTGGCTCTGTGATGCTTCCTCCACCGCGACCAGGGCCCAACCCTTTCTTCACACATCATCCGCATTGAGGAAACGATCTGCGCGACAAAGGATTTTCTGCACACTCTCAGGGGTCCTGACTCGTCGCTGCATTTGCTAACAGGGATCTATCATTCGGGGTAAAAGGACGAGACGGGACGGCTTGCATGCGAGGCGGCTGGAGCAACAAGCAACAATATCGCGGTCTACATACCATACCTTGTGTAAGACTGTTGTATGTATGCTAGCAATATTCTATGTTTTGAAAGCTGCAGAGTATTTTCCACTCCTGCCGAGCTTTCACCAGAGATACTAAAGACACCATCCAACCCATAATCCAAAAACCGAAAATCAAAAAAAACCCAGATCTCTCTTTTCCTCTTTTCCTCTCTCTCCTCCCATGCTTGCTTCATTCATCATGAAATGCACTCCAATTAAAGTTAGACTATACATAAGATTCGACAGGGTTGGTTGGTCCCGTCGGGTCACGATTCACGAGGTGCGCACATGGTTCTTTGCATATGATAAAAACTTCAACTTAAACCTCACCGCGGTCCGCACAGGGCAATAAATACGAACGCCAGGACAGGCTTGGTTTCCCTTCTAGAACTTCCTTTCCCCCCACCCGGCAAATTGGGAGGGACACGCCACTTTCTTTTTGGTAGGGCGAATCAGAGTTTGGGAAAGTCTCCGGTCGTGCATACATACGTATATATAATAGAAGTTTGTTTTTTTTTTGATTTTGATTATGATTATGATTAAATAAGCTTGATGAACGGAGTTTGGTAAAGTCCGGAGAACGTTTGTTCTTTTCCTTTTTTTTTTTTTTGATAATGATGATGAAGACATCTGGGACTGGGAGAGGGCGAGCCGCACGTTCTCGAATCTCTCTTTTTATTGACAATTGTTGTTGCTGGAATTCTTAAGTTCAGTAGAATAATCAGTCCTACTAGATTTTTTTTATTTTTTTTTTTTGATTTTTTTTTGTGGAATTGGAAGCGATTTTTCCTTCTCGCCGCTCGGTCGGGATACATGTAGCAACTTGCAAGCAGTAGAATGGTTATTATTCATCTCATGCAAAACTTTTGCAAAAATTTTTTCTAGGCAAGGCAAGGCGAGACGGGGTAATAAAGACAACTGCTTGTGTGTGAAGTGGAGGGAGCGCAATGTTCGGCCGAAAGCACATGCATATGCTATATACGTAATGTACAGTTTTTTTTTTGCGCTTTTTCTTTTTACCTTCGTTACTACTACGTGCTGCTGTGACGGACTTTTTTTTGGGATGATGAGGTGATTGATGGGGTTGGGTGTTGGGTGTGGGATTTATCTACTGCGATGCCCTAGTGATGACCTGGTGACTTGGTGATTATTATGAATGGCTCGGCAGAAGTCGTTCGGGTATGTATGGATCGACGTGATGTTGGGATAGTCAGGTCAAGCTGTTGTCTTGCTGACTGACCATGTCGAGAGTCGCTCGGAAGATGGATTGTTCAGGAAGCTCTAATTTTCCTTCTCGAGCGACGAACAACAGACCACGGATTGATTGTGAAACGAGCTCAGAAGAGCGACACCTAGACAACCCTTTCGATAGGTAAGTCTTCTGTCCATCTCGTCAAGAATTCACTTTTTTGTTTTCGAAAGACGACCATGTGCAGCAACCGATGATCGACTTGATTATATGACCATACCATTCTCCAACTGAGACAAATCTTTGGTGTCGCTATCACACCATACATTATTTCGTGAAGACAGACGCCATGCCATGCCATCTCATCAACCAGACGAGAAGATTCTAGATCTACTCTCCGAGCACGAGAACACTCAACACCAACGCCGCAACAGCGAACCAGCTTTTCCCGGCCTTGGAGAACGATTACGAAGCTTGTCCAGTATACGGAGCTGGACCCGAACTCGTAGCATTCGAACCACCTGGCGCCTGAGGTGCCAACGAAGTCTCTGGAGTAGCAGGTGTCTGACTGGCAGGAACGCCGGTCCGAGCCATCGAAGGCGTAGCAACAGGCGTCCGTCATAGGCACAATATTCGTCGTGGTCTGGACGATACTTGGCGTACAACCGGGCTCTGGACCTTTCCAAGGAGAACCTTGGGGTGGTGCGGGCGAGCCTTCTTGAGAGAAGTATTGTGGTTGTTGCCATTGCATGTTCCAGAAGAGGTAGGGAGAGAATTCGGGGATTTGGTTGATTATGTTGGGGGGAGGGGCGATTTGCTGGCATGTTGGGTTTGGTGCTCCGATGTCGTTGAAATCGCATTTTTGGGGTGCGCCCCAGGCTTGTGTGCTCGCCGCTGTGAGTGTCGATGGGCACTGGGTGGAGACTTGATCGGAAGGGACGGGGAAGATGGCGTTTGTGAAGGTTGGTCCTGTTTGTACGACGCTGCCTTTGGAATCTGTGTAACCTGCCCAAAGAGTTTTGGCATGAGATGTATGCTGAGCCTGGCTGGAATGTCTGTCCGAGAGTCGTCGTGGCGGCGCCGGCTGCAGCTTGGCCTTCGACAGGAGGGAAGTAGATCATTCTTGCTGGGCCGCGTTGCACAGTGCATTGCGGACTGCCATTTGCTGGCAAAGCTCCGACTGAGGCTGAAAGACCTGCTCCTCCGCCTGCGGATGCAGAGATGGGCACGACAGGAATTGGAACAAGACTGACTCCTGATTGATCTAAGTGTTAGCATGAGTTCATCAATGGTGTCTGTCGGGTCGCTCGACTCACCATAACCTCCGCCTAAGCCCACACCTGCCTTAGCTCCGCTCGACTCGTTGCCATTGACACCTACACCAGATTCTCCGCCAACTTGTCCTTGACCTTGACTGCTAATGCCAGCGCCACCACCACCAAGACCCATTCCCACGCCAGCTCCTCCATTGGCATCCCCACCTGCACCATCGTTGATGCCGACTCCTGCGATCAGAATCAGCGTGAGAGTTCTCAAGTGATGGTAGAGTAAACGAACCAGCACCGATTCCACCTCCAGCACCTCCCTCGCCGCCGCCATTGATGCCGACTCCTGCGATCAAAATAAATCAGTCCGAGTTCTCAAGTGCTCGTAGAGTAAACGAACCAGCACCCATTCCCCCATTGGCACCCGCACCTGCACCGCCGTTGATCCCAACTCCTACAAGAAAAGTCGGCCCAAGACCATCAACGACAGCAGCAAAGACCTACCAGCACCAATTCCCCCTCCAGCGCCTCCATGAACACCTACACCTACCCCAGCTGCCCCTTGACAATCCTGACAATCAGCACCTGCTCCAGCACAGTCAGCCACACGCGTGTCATTGCTATTTGATATGCAAAGCAAGAACACTCACCACCTCCTACTCCAGCTCCCACGAAGTTGAACACACCTCCAATCGAAGGCACTTGTGCATTGACGATATTAGCACCGACACCACCGACTTGTGCTCCGATCCCGACTCCAAACATTTTGAAAGGTGAAGCTGAGTGAGTCAGTGAGTGAATAAACAGCGGCGAGATTGAGATATGTTTGAACGAGAGACACGGACTCGTAACGAAAGAACGGGAGAGTCTGCAGCAGCAGCACAAGGGAAAAAGAAAACAAGACACAAGATGCGAGAGGCCACAAAAGATATACAAATTTCCGCGACCATACCCACCACACAGCTTCTTCAGTGTCGAGATGGATGGCCGTCACACCTACGATGAAGGAGAAGAGGCGCAGTCACTGCACCGTCTCAAACCCTCACCATCGGTTGAAAAAACTTCGGAGGTAGGCGATGTGACAAGTCTGAAAGCAGCGATATGAAGCACAAGCCTTTCGTCAAAAAAATAAAAATAAAAATAAAAGCCAAGAAGTACCTTCCACTTTCATTTCATTTCTTCCACCAAAGATTCGGAAAATCCGGTGAAGTCATGGTGTCTGATCAGAGGTTGTAAGTGAGGAAGGTTTTTCGCTTCATCAGCAAAGCTAGCGGCGAAACGCGTGCCGTGGATCGCAGACGACGAGTCGTGAAATCTGGTTGGATGGTCGAATGTGATGGAAATGTCAGAGAAGGGAATGGGGATTTGATTTTCGTCGCAGGAGTCTAGATGGGTGCAGCTCTTTATCGCTTCAAACCCTTCTCATCACCAAGCTCTTCCCGCAAAATTCTGACTTGCTTCTTGATCTCGCGCCAAAGGATATAATTATCGAGGTCGGGATCCTCTTCGTCGATTCGTCGCGTGTCCCAAACAAAGTCGTAAAGGCCTCTGAAAGGTCTTGCGCTTTCGCGATCGCAGCTCGAGCCATTCCTCGGCCGTTCGTGTGCTTCCAAGCACTCCAGACAAGTCCGTTCCCTGAAGTTATCCTGGTCTCTTGCGATGGCTAGCAAGGCAGCCACCATGGCTTCTTGCAGATAGGCGAAGGAGAAGTCTTTTGTGATTTTTGCGACGGCCGGGCATAATTTGTCTGGGAAGTCTAAGTCCTTGTTGTCTGCCAACTTCTTCTGCCAGTATTGCATGTACATCGCTCGCTCTTTCTCGGTTGGATTGTCGAAAAGGTATTTTCGGTCGAAGCGAGAAGGCCTTTTCGCGAGACCTGGGTCGAGTCGGTCTAAATGGTTGGTCGAGCCTATCATCAGAATTCCATCGTTCTTCGCAACGCCGTCGACAGCGTTAAGGAAGTAAGATCGGACGGCGTCCGTCACGATACTGTCCAGGTCTTCGAAGATCAGGAGACACGGCGCAGTCCGTCTCGCCAGACCAAAGATCTGGTTGATGCTGTACTCAGGGCCTGCAAAACTGGCCAAGCTCTTGACGTAGAGCGTTGGGATAGGGTCTTCGCGGCTGTAAAACTGATTCATCATCGCTTTCAGACTGATGGTCTTTCCGTTTCCGGGCGGCTATTGGTAGTCTCAGAATCTTGTCACATCTTCTGCAACGCGAAAGACATGGCAAACGTAGAGGGAGATACTAACCCCGTAAAATATCACGCCGCGCTTCCAAGGCACTTTCAGGCGCTCGTACTGATCTCTACTGTCGTAGAAGGAGTTGACGTCTTCTTTGATCGCCTCCTTCCTCTTCTCATCCAAGATGACATCGTCCCAGCTAGCCTTTCGCACACTCTCGAATAACTCCTGGCTCTTACTCCAATAACCTCCATCAAAGACCCAGATCTCTTCATGTAGAGTATTGCCCCAAGCACCAGCTTCGATGAGCAGCTGATTGACAGCTTCGATTGATGGCGACAGGATATACTGATTGACCTGCTGTGGAAAGTATCCGGCTCCATCTCTTCCTTCCACGATGTACATCACAAACTCCTTGTTCTTCCAGTCAATCAGATACTTGCCAAACTTGGGAGTCTCGCCCAGGCCTCCCTTGCCATTCAAGCGGGACGCAGGAGGGTAGTAGAGTCGCCATGACAGTCTATCCTTTTCGTTGTCTATTGGAGCCACACCAACCTTGCCGGACGCAGCATACTTCAGGATGTTGCAACTTTGCGCAGGTACGACGGTCAAGCGCAGCTCTGGGTATTCAGCCCGCAAGCTCTCTACGATGATCGCATCGGTGTTCACTCGTTGGGCGGAGGAGTGCTCGAAGTAGCGGTGGGATGTTTCATTACGTGGACCGCCAGGACGGTGTTCGAGCTTGCCGGCGGTCATGTTCGAAGGCAGTGAGTGTATAAAAGACCTTCGTGGAGAGGAATGGTTCGATTGCTACGCAGGGATGTTGATGGACGGTCCGGGATGCAGGGAGGAGCTCGAGCTCGTGTTCACATCGAGATACATAAAGCAAGACGACACCTCCGTGGGCTGGTACTACCTTCAATCCTTCGATGTGCTTGCCGCAGCTGTAGCTCTGCCAATCATTGAGTTGAGGAGTCCGAGAGTGGCTAGGCAATAGCAGCAGGACCACTGCGTCGGGATTCCATAACCACCTCCTTGACTCTGCGTGTATTAAGCTACCATGACAAACGACAAATGTTGTGAAAGACCTCTTCTTCTTCACCCTTCGATAAAGCATCTTGTGCAAGCATGACATTGATTAGATCGTTCGGGAAACTGCTGAAGAGGAGCTGCCCGCTTTACAAGAGTGATTTCATGCAGGAACGAATGACACGACCAATGCCTTGATCGAGACACTCCTTGTCTCTCGTAAGCGATATAGACGAGCCTGGAGCTCAAGAGTTGGTGCTGGATGCTGGTAGCGAGCTACAATCTCCCCACCAAATCGAGCTCGTCTCGCAAGCGAGTATGTCCGAGCAACCGTATACTTACACATTGTCGTAAGAAGTGTGGTTGCTGAGACGATGGATGTTCAAGATATATCATGATAGTGCTGCACTTCCTCCATATATCCTTCATCTGGCACATTGACAAGACAAACTTGTAGAACCACCGAGCATTCTCTTCGGCTGACCACCCACTTACGGATAGATAAGTGGGTATCCGCGTACAGTGGCATGTGTCATTTCGAGGCCTCGTATAGTTTACGAAGCATCAAACCACCGCGTCTTTCATCAGACTGCACGTCTTATTGAGAAGGCCTGGCACGATCTCGACTTTCCGGTGGCTTGACGAAGTCCTGAAACAACAGTCAAAAACAATCCTCGTGGGGCAGACGTGCATCCCCCAAGGTTTTACGCTCCGTCTCAGCTGGCTGGCGAGAAGATCATATCCGAAGCGCTTTCACGACGAAGACTTGCGCGCCGATTCGAGCTATTTTCCAACGAGAAAGCTCAAATCCAAACAGTAGTTCTATCGTAACTCGCAACAACTCTCGAGCGCCTTCAAAAAAAAATCATTCAGTCAACAGGACCTTCTCAAGCCAAGTTCCTGATCATATCAACGATCGAAAAATGTCCAATCATCAAGGCAAAACCGTCCTGGTGACAGGAGCGGGTGGCGGTCTTGGGCGTGTCATTGCCGAGAAATTCGTGGATTTGGGAGCCAATGTCGTGGTGTGCGACATCAACAAAGAACTCCTCGCGGATTGGAAGGCAAAGGTGGAGTCTGGCAACTCGGAGCGTGTGCTCTCGCTGGAAACGGACATCACGTCGGAGACTGCTCTTGATGATCTCTTTGAGCAGGCGGAGAAGAGGTTTGGGCATTTTGGTGAGTGCATGCGTGAAGGGAGCAACATATTTTTCTTTGCTTTTGCCACACCTGCAAGAGCACCGATACGTCGGTGGGCACGTCAACTCTGCCCGCCATATTGCAGCCTGCTGGAAGGCGGAATGCCGGACCGAGTGCTCGATGTTGAAAGTCCTTGCTGACCATGATATCCAGACTACATTGTCAACAGCGCCGGAGTCATCGATAGGGCAGGGAAATCCTGATCATCTTGCATCAAGTCACATCCTGCTGACCATTCCTGCGTAGTTCGATCCAGCCGGCACCATGGATAGAGCAACCTGGGATCGTTGTATCGCAATCAACTTGACCGCCCCAATGTCCATCACCAAGCGTGGAGTAAATTCCATGCTGAAAGCGCAGGTCAAAGGGTCGATAGTGAACATAGCTTCCGTGGCCTCTTTCAGAGGGTTTGCAAATGGTAAAGTAAAATCAGAGACGTCGGGGATTTTTCGAGAAAAAAAACATTGGAACTTACTTATTGCTTGTTCTAGGCGCTGCGTATACTGCTTCGAAAGCCGGATTGATCGGTTTGACTAAGAATACTGCGGTGTTCTATCGTCTCAAAGGCATTCGGTTCGGCCGCCTGATCTTACTAGCTTCGACTGGGACTGATGTGGCTCTAGATGCAATGCGATCGCGGCAGGGGCTATGCAAACAAATATTGGAAACAGCCTCGCGGATGGTTCTTTCAATATGGAAGGCATGGGTTTGATGCAGCAAACGTGTAAGTCACAAGCAGGTATCTCGTTAACGATTTGAGTGGTTGCTGACTTGTGATTCAGTCGGTGAATGGAAAGGTGGCTATGCAGACCTGAACAAGATGGTAAGTGCTGAAAATGAAAGACAATTATCCCCGAGTGTCATCATCACACTTCTGAAACAATATGAACACGAGCTGACCTTGCTGTTCATCAATCAGGCTACTCTTGTTGCATACCTCTGTTCGGAAGATGCTGAGATGATCAACGGAGGTAAATCTTCCGCGTCTCGAAAAAGCACTGATGGTGTTGCTAATGCAGTCTCTCCTTTCAGCCACGGTAACTGCAGACGGAGGCATAACCGCCAATTGAGGCTATTGATGAGCAGACATGGCTGCACGACTGGGCCGGCTTTTCCGTTTTCATGGAATCGCAACCTGGCACACTTTGTTGCAGCCACCGATTGAACCGAAGTTATACCAAACTTCCTGCGCTTTGATGATGGCAATGCTCACCAGAGATTTTTTGTGGACTTTTGCGCTGTAGAAAGCCACAATCAATACCAAACTTCTGTGAGACGGAGGATCCTCACCAGCATCTGCGTTCATTAGTCCATGATAAGAGTCAAGCCATAGCAACGCTTGCGGTGCTTGTTTCTGTCAAGCTGCGACTTCAATTCTAAGCGAGGCCAGACCCTAGTCGTTGGTGCATAAAATGCAATGGGTATGGGGGTGCTCTAATGAAGCACCTGAGGCACCTGTTGGAACCGGAGTCTCGGTCTGTGAGATGGATGGATAAATTCCAGGCTAAACCTCCAAATCATCGGAGCTGGAGATTAATAATCAATGTCCAATGTCGCCTCGGCACGCCGGCAACTCTGCTTGCGCAAGGTTTGATCGTGGCTTGCATATTGTACAGCAAGAGCCGCATTTGATTCTTATCGTAACTAGATCTCTGCGATCGCTAGTCGTGTGCAAGACAAAAGGGAAGCGAGGTGTAGTAAGCGTCGGCTCGTAAGACTCTACGTCTCCGTTGTCCTACCGTTAGTTATAGAGGATTTGTCGTATATATTAGGAGTTTTAGTCAAACCTAAATAGAGTTATAAGCACAGCGTTTTACTAGTAATTACTAGGCAATAAGCCACCCGCAATCCTCTAGTCTAGTAGCGTTTAGAACCGCTCGGCGTAGTAACGAATTAGGTTAAGAAGGGCGCCTCTCTCGAGCCTATCGGTAAAGCGGCTATTTAATAGAAGTAGCAATTTTATAGTAGAAGAGACTATTATAGAAGCAGCAATTTTGTAGTAGAAGAGACTATTATAGATACTAAGAGTTATTACTATATAATTACTACCTTCTACGACTATATTAGAAAGCCTAGCTACGCTAATTGCTATCTCTTCGACCTCGTTATTACTTAGTACGTTGTCTACGAGCTATTAACTTACTAGGCTTACTAGCGGTTAACTAGCGGTTACTATATATTCTTATATCTCTTATCTCTCGTCTAACTCGCTCGTTACTAGGTAGGTTATTAGCGGCTTTGTCTTCCGAGTCGTCTATTATCTAACTAGTTAGTCGCCTAGCCGCTCGTTTATAATCCTTATCTCGTATATAGCTTATAATCGTGTCTATAGTATACTAGTCTACGTTATAGAAGACGAGAAGCTCCTCGAAGAACGAGAGGCCGGAATCGGCAAAGTAACGGTCGTCTATAGCAATGCCGTTAATCTCGCGAATACCGTATATAAAGACCTATAATAGCTTATCCTAATTCTATTAGCTAGTTAAATAGTAAGTGCCTAGCGGCGTAGGTAGACCTCGTACTAGTAGTATATTATCTCCTATTAAATCTACCTCTTTAACGTCGTCTAAATCGAGCGGTTATAAGGACTATATATCTAGTATTATCTCGCGGCGCGGTATATTAAAGGAGGGCGGTAGAAGGCGCGGAAATAGCCTTAGAGTAAGGTTACCTAGCGGAGGTAATAAGAATATAGGTTAGCGAATAGGTAACAACTAAATACGCTGTTTTAATAGTAACGGTCGTAGTATTATATTAGAATAGACGAGGTAGTATATCTCCGGCGTTGTCGGTCGCAATTAAGCGCGAGTAGGTATCGCTAGTTTAGAAGGTAGTTAAGTTGTCTACTATCGCTCGGTCTTATCTATAAAATAGACCTCTTATAGGTTAGCGATAAAATAGTTAATATTTAGTATATAGCAACTGTCCGAGAAGTCCTTAACCTTCTATACGTAGAAGGCGTAGAATGCGTCCTTTATATTACTATAAATAGCAGGGTCGTCCGCTATACGCTAGTACTTTAAATTTAGTGTTTCTACGGCCTCTTTAAAGTAGCCTTATAGGTCTCGTAACTTAGGTGCGCTTACTAGCGCAATACTGTCTTCTTCGTAACCCTCGATTACGAGTTGTTAAGTGTCTAGTCGTTACTAGTATTTGTTAGCGGATATAACTTTAAGGCCTATAAATAGCTAGAGATATCGCCTTTACTAGAATTTAGTAATTTCTAGTCTATTATAGAATAAGTAGTCTCGTAGAATATAGTAGTACGGAAGCCTTAATTAGAACTAAGAGAGGCAGTTATAACGAGCCGGAGTTGCTCTATTATAGCTACATAGTGTGCCCTTATATACTAGCGCCGCCTTAGCCTCTATTTCTATAGCAATATCGACCTGTTTCCGTAGTAGATCTTAGGCCGCTAGTAGCTATAGAGACTCGAAGCCTACTAATCGCTTTGTCTACTAATATTACACACGCTTGCCGATCCTATAGCTTGCTAGTTATACCTTATAAAGCTGTCTATCGTCTACCTAAAGAACTTCTAAGATAGTACTATATAGGTTATAGAATACGAGGTTGCGCTTATTGCGGTTATACTTAATAGTATAATAATAGCCTTCGAGAGGCGACGTTGTCCTTATTTATAGCAACAATAGACTACAAAGCCGCGCCTAGGTTGCCTATCTCCTCGAATTTATACTATTCTAATTATGCCGTATATACTTAATTTTCTTTTCCTATTCTACTAGTTTATATTCTCTTAGCTAATCCTGTATCTACCTATTGTTTTCGGCGATTTCTGCGATATTGCGGGCGTAGTAGATCGAGTAGTAAAAGCGCTTTACAATCTCTAGATATTAGGCTTCTAGGAACGCTCGAAGGAAGGTCTCTTTAGCGTAGCGCTAGTATAGGTAGAGCTAAACAGGTTTGTCTCTAAACGATAGGTTAATTGCTATCTGCTCGGAAGCTAAATTATTAGTAATTATAGCAATAGGTATCTGTTATAGTAACTAAGTCTTAATTACTTGAAGTCCGGATTCTACTAACTTAGCTTTCTACGATTCGAGCAATAAATATCCTATAGGTAGCTAGCAACCTAATATATCGCGAACATATATAGTAAAAAGGTTCTATCTAAGGTCCGTAGTCTTATAAGTTGCGTCTAGCAAAAACAACTATATAGCATATTAGTTAGTAGTGTTTTGAATTTTTAAAGTTAGCCCTCCGAACGACGTAGCGCAAGCTCGTAAATACTAAGAGCTTATTAGTTAGTCGCTCGCGACTGCTTCCGCAATATCGCTTTCTACGATAGGCAATAACGGCAATAATAACAACTCTACTTATATCGTTAGCCTAACTATCTAATAACTTCTACTGCTATATAGTCTAAAAGACAATACCGCGCTCTTCTTTACCCTTTAGACGCTTCCGTACTACCTAATAACGTAGCTGTTTACTATTAACTTTATTCTAGAGGTCCTTTAAAAGCTTAGCTAGGCTTAACTCGAGGTTATCGACTTAGAGGTTAATATTGCCCTTGTTACTCTTATCGGCCTTCCTTATATTAGGTTTAATCTTAGACTAAGCGACTATTCTAGCTTTAACCTATTAAGCACTAATCTTGCTAAATTTATCCTTTAATAGTCTATTCTTAATAAAATCTAGTACCGTAGTAACCTCTATATTCTAGACGTTTATTAACTCCTTAATAAATACCTTTAGGGCGTTGTTTGCTAAGCGGATATCTATATACCTTAGGTCGTAGCAATATATCTCCCTGTCTACTATAGAAGGATTATCTTAGTAACGACGAACGCTAACTTCGTATAGTATAGAAGCTCTCTTACGAAAGCGATATATAATAACTACTATAGCGTTATACGGCTTTTTATTATATTTAACTTTCCGAATACTAGCTAGTAGCACTTAGTTACGCTACTAATCTCGCCGATAACGATAATACTAGTATATTCGCTACTTAAGACCGTCCTTATACCTATTACTACGAATCTCCTTATATACGTTGCTTATATAATGCTTTAATACCTTAAACCGCTCTAGGTCGTACGTTAATCTATACTCTAGTACGTTAAATAGCTACTCTCGAATATCGATAATATTATATAGTATATAGTCTAGCTTAAAGTCTAGTACTAGTTTAGATAGAATAGGAGGCATTATTATTAATAATAACGACTATAGCGATAAGAATAAGCTATAGCAAAGAGCCTAGTTTATATGCCTATAATACACTTATAAGAGCCGCGGAGATAAGGTTAGAACTAATAGTATAACTAAGAAGGTTATTACGGTACTAGAAGGGGATAAGCACCGTCAAAAGCTATACAAATACTAATAAATCAGGCGCCGACGCCCTCCGGAAGTAAACCACTGTTCGAAACAGTGGTACGCTAAAATCCTTGACAATCATGAGATTCTTTGCGGAGAACTTCTGGGCAGACTGGAGCTTCTTGCAGCGCGCAGACGCTGGGATCATTGGACGAGGCTTTCCGCTCCTCCGTCGTAGGGTGACCAATAATAATAAAAACCTCGTCTTGTCGCTGCGAGAAGCATCAAGGCCGAACTCTCCTTGCCGTCGGCGTGGCGTGCCTTGCGTGGCATCCTCCCGTAGTTAGTCAGAGATGTATTACAGAGTGACAAATGAGGAAAAGGTTCTTTGCGATCGCAGCAAGAATGTTGGACGACAGACCGGTCAGAGTCAGCCAACTGTCACGAATTCGGCGCTGCGACCACGGCTATTGATCCTCCGTGACATGGTTGTACTGTACATCGACTGCCATGTGTGTGTGACATCATCAGTGTGGTCTGCGCTGGGTGTTTCTGGACGGATGGATGGTCGACGCCAGTGGAGAGGCGCCAGTCGTATAGAAGAGAGTTTGAGCCGGACAAGAGCTTAGCGGCAGGCGAAGACGCTTGGGTGGTACGTCAGTGTTCTTGTCGCGGCCACTGGAAGCGTGAGATGTGAATGAGGGGATCTCTTTTGTGGGGCTGGAGTGGTCTGTGCGCGCTGTGTGAATGCTTGGGCGAAGTTTTGCGGAGAGCACATGCACTTCTGCTCGCATCGTCTCAACGGCGATTTCCAGGGTCCGGAGTCGAGCCTTGGGTGAACAAAGGTCGCTGGCGGGCTCAAGTATCGCATGTTTGCTGCGCACAACCACCGACTGCGTACCTGACGGACGGTGTGCCATTCGGCGCAGCAAGAAGCATTGTACGAGCGGTGCTCAGGGCGTTCTGTGAACTTCCACTGTCCAACGCTCGCTAGGCTTACCGCAAGGATCGACACTCGCGCATGCACTCTCAATTGTGCCGACTCCAGCACTCCTGCATTCGGATTGGTCCTTCACATCGTCGCCAGCTAGCTCCCCACAATATCATTTTTGGTAATGATGAGATGGAGCTATCATATCGCCGGAGCCGTGTCTTCCTGTCGCGATGACCGCTTATGATTAGCCTGTGTATATAGAGGTCATCTGCGTCTGTCACTCATCAATGATTCTTCCTTCGTACTACCCTGTTCCCTACTAAACCTACACTCTACCTACCTCTGTTGACCAGGGCAAGACGAGATCCATAAAGGCTGTCTCCGCATCTTCTCAGTTGGCCAATCCACACGACAGTCACCATGTCGAGCGCTCAAGGACAGAACGACGAGAAGCCCACCAACGGCGTGCAGCCTGGCGACTTCAATGGCGTCGGTGCTCATGACCATGCCGGTGGTGTAGCCACGCAACGAAAGCCATATGACTATGGTGGCAACCCACTCGCGCATGTCAACACTGGCGACTCTGCTCGTCTTGCTGCCTTCGGGGGTGAGCTCCAGCCAGGTCTCTACAAAGTCGACACGAACCGCAAGATCGCCAACCCAGCTCCTCTTGGACTCTGTGGTTTTGCTCTCACCACTTTCCTGCTCTCTCTGATCAACCTGGGAACCTGTGGTCTCAGCGAGCCAAACCTCGTGATTGGTGCTGCTTTCGCGTACGGTGGACTTGTCCAGCTTCTCGCTGGCATGTGGCACGTTGGACAATCGAGCCCACGGTCGAAAAGACGCAAAAGCTAACGCAATGTCCAGGGAAATGGCCATTGGAAACACTTTCGGTGCGACTGCCTTGTCTTCATACGGTGGTTTCTGGATTGGCACAGCCATCATCTTGACTCCAGGCGGTTTCGAGATCATCAAGACACTTGAGGCCGACACTCCGTATCCATTCTTGAACTCTTTCGGATTGTACTTGATGGTAAGTCGTTGTGAATCGATCAATCGAAAATAACCAGACTGACCAAATTTCAGGGATGGTTCATCTTCACCTTCCTTCTCCTGATCCTGACTCTCCGATCGACCGTCGCCTTTTTCTTCCTGTTCCTCACCCTGGACCTGGCTTTCCTCATGCTCGGAATTGGCTATCTCGTGAACGACGGTGGCAAACCAAACACCAGTTGCATTCGCGCTGGCGGAGCTTTTGGTATCATCGCCGCTTTCGCAGCCTGGTATGTCTTGGCAATTGATCCTTGGTTTTGTGCATTTTACTGACCAATTACCCAGGTACAACGCGCTCGCGGGCATGGCCGATTCCAGCAACTCGTTCTTCGTCGTTCCAGTCGCCCACTTCCCATGGTCCGACAAGGGACGCGAGAAGCGTGGCAAGGTCAACAACGACGAGGCTCGCGCTGCCCAGCAGGTGTAAAAAGCATGATTGTAAATACCGACGTTATGATACCCCATGAGTACGACAGGGCCGCTTGCACGGAGTAGGATAACGGCCACAAGAGCTTTTGGAATAATGATACCATCTCTGTAATGATGCAAACTTAATAATACCAACATCAACCAGATTATTGCTTCAGAACGCCATCGCAGTTGATGCTTCGACGGACGTTCGGACAATGATTGAAGAACAAGGCACCGATGGACGATATGAAGCGAACGGAAAGCGTATCGCTGCAATTGATAAGCTCGACGGGGCTCCAACGAGCACGAAAATTCTCAGGAAAACGACGCGGCAGGATAACCATCATGCTAACACACCCACTTGCCCTATCGCGACCCTGCACCATTGCCCCCCGCTACAATCATCTACCAAACCCCGAAACTTGCAATCGTCTCCGGAAAACGCATACATATACGATGGGATCACTCGTCAACGACATCCCCAACAACTCGTGGGTAAGTAAGTGGGCAATCGATCCCCTTCTCTGCATGCGGCCTCTCATTATTTCCCCCGAACTCCGTAGGCTGCAACTAGATTAGGAAATACGTTTCTGCATTCCATCCAACCGCAACGACAACCAAAAGTTTTCGATCCATTCAAGACCCAGTTCATGCATGCACGAAAGCGTTGTGTTGGCAAGCCGAATCTGCACCGACTCGCTGCGAAAGTGGGGCACCTGCAGGCTGCAGTGAAGATCTGAACTTCACTCGATTATTATGAATGAATGAGGCGAGATAGGGAAAAGTGTGTGGAGATATGGGGAACGAGGCATCTATCTCTTCGGACATATCTTTTTTGAGAGACTAAAAGTCTTGTTTTTTTGTTGGGTTCTCTTCCTTCTTCTTCATAAAGGGGGGTATCTTCTCTTAATCTTGCATGCTTGCTTGCTTCCTTCTATGCAAAGCAGATTGATAAAAACCTGTAAAGGTATATCTTTTATCTCAAAACGCCTTTCTCCAATGCTTAGCAGCTAGTCCTCGCGTGCTCCAGTGTCCGTTCCAGTCCGAACAGTCTAGTATTTCTATAATCCCAACACCGAATTCATCCAAACCCATATCGTTCCTTCGTTGTTGTCGTACCGTACATCCGGAGAAATTTAGACGTGGTGTCCGTCTAGACTACCTCCGAATCTTCTCGTTCATGATATCAGTGCTTCGAGGGTCGTCGTCGGGATTTATGCCGCTTGGTTTGTGGACGATGACTGCGGGACGCTGCTTTGGGCTGAAGTCTCTGCTTGATGCCGACGAGCCAAGAGTGGAGTAGGCTGATGATGGTCGATCGTCGTCAAACATCGTGTCTCTGCGGACCTTGATGTGCTGGTGGACTTTGGCCATAGTGAGTTGGTCTGATTGCTGGTCTTTGGTGACAGGTGGCTTCTGGACCGCCAATCTCGATTCTCGTTTGATGTTCTGAGATTGTTCCGCCAACTCGATGAAGTA
Organism: Pseudocercospora fijiensis CIRAD86; assembly: GCF_000340215.1. NCBI lineage: Eukaryota > Fungi > Ascomycota > Dothideomycetes > Mycosphaerellales > Mycosphaerellaceae > Pseudocercospora > Pseudocercospora fijiensis. The sequence continues at coordinate 11,071,373 of NW_006921532.1, forward strand.
GCGATGAGGTCTCGGATAGTGTGAGACGTGTAGTAGTCGGAGTGAAGATGGCTTGCTTGCAGTGGCAGTGGTTTGGATGAAAGAGTTCAGGCGATGCTTGCGTGGTTGTTTTCTCGGTGTTTGGCAGGAGTCAATGGAGACGTAGGACAGAAGTCAAAGACTTATATATTGTACACTTGTATTGCGGCCTCCAGGCAGGGCGGAGTAGTATAGCCACACAGGGCGGCCTCTTGTGAGCGCTCAGCCATGAGAACAGACCACCTTAGGCAGCATTGCCAGGAGATGCTAGGCACGAAACGTGTTTCGCTCCAGTAGTGACTCACGAAACAATGCGTGGAACGGAACAGGCCAGGCATTAACCACTATTAGGCTTCGGGGTATTCTGGAAGGATTCCTGCGAACATGTGCAGCGCATTCCAGTGGTGTGGGCGGGCTTGCGCAGGCACCGGAGCCCATTGGCACGTCTCGATGCGAAACATTCTTCATTTCTGCCGATGGTCAATGGTGTGCAATTATTATTCATCCCACGTTGGGCGTCGAGTCGGAAGCGTCTGTGAAGAAAGGAGGACGAAACACAGGGCAGCAAGGCCCGCCTCACTCCCATGCCTGGTTTTTGCTGCCGGCCCGCCAGCAGCCGCCAGCTCCCATTTCTGATTTCTCGCTTATTACGAGTTACGACGACGACGATGATGATAAATTAATAATATCGTTGAAAGGGGCCGAAAAGTGTCCTATAAAAAGCCGCCTCGGCAAGCCTCCTTTTGCTAGAAGTCTTCTAGCTATAGCGCACGGTTAGGCTTAGCGTACGCTTTCTACGGTTTAGCTTATACATCTTCTTTACGGTCGTATTCCATCAATATAACGTCTATACTATTAATGCTTTCGTCTATTTACATTTCGAATATACGCTTTCGATTAGGAAACCTCCTAGACCGTTATAGGCAATATTACAATTAGTATACGTCGCTTTGCCTATAAAGCCCGATTTCCGGCTTTCTTACTTAGAGAGTGTATAATATCTTCTTCCTACGGCTGTTTAAATACAATACGCCTAAGAGGGTTCTTAGCCTTCTTTATACTCTTCTAAAGGTTGTTATTTAGTTGTCTAGAAGCCGTAACTATCTGTTTCCTTGCTTCCTTCTTAAGGGCCTATTTAGCTAATTTCTCCTTCTTTGCTTTAGTAGTAGCCTATCTCTACTATATCTTTAACTCCTTTACCTATATAGCATATTGCTTATTTAGCTACTACTAGACCTTCTAAGCCTCCTTCTAAGCAGCCTCTTCTTATTTCTCTCTCTCCTTCCTAGCAAATATATCTCTTACCTACTAAATCTTAGTAGGTAAGTAGAATATAGCAGTAGAGCCGTCTTCTGCCCTTATCTCTTTAAATAGCTTATTACCTCGCTTTCTACGCTTCTTCTTATTACTAAGAGTAGCTATAAGTCTACTTACTTAAGTTAAGAGCTAGGCATTCTAAGCCTATAAGCTGCTAACCTAATCCCTTAGGTTTAGTACTTTCTTTGAGTTCTTAGCATCTACTGCAGTCTTAACAATAGCCTTAATCTTCTTCTAGTTAGCTCTCTTAATATTAGACTTAGTTAAAGCCTTTAAAGAGGGTCTGCTAGACTGCTTACTAGAACTTAGCTCTTCTATGCCCTCTAGCTTCTTTAGCTTAGATAGCACTACGGCACTGCCTATAGATCAAATAGATAGATACCTGTCTTCTAGAAGCTACTGTCTATATTCTTCTTTACTATTGCCTTAGTCTAGGCCTGCTAGAATAAGCTAAAGAACACCCGCTTTGTTATACCCTAGATACCTATAGATCTATAGATAAACTAGTTCAAAGCCGTTAAGTAATAGCTTATAAGAGGTGCGAATAAAGACATATCTAGAGGCTACAATCTATATATCGAATAAGGTAGATATATACCTACTAAGATCTGTCTTTCTAGAGCCTAGTTAAGGAACTTTATATTTAAATAAGAGCCGTATCTATCTAGTATTAGTAGGCGCTAGGATCTACTATTGCGAGCCTTCTACTTAGTATAGCGATCGAATACTTAAGTTAACTATACGAAGCTAAGTTTATCGTTTATCTAGCTAGAGGGTAACTTAGTAAAGAAGGCCGAATGCTATTATAGGTCTATATCTTCTACCTAAGTATCTTGAAACTAGCTAGGTTAAGCCTTATAGATTAAGGCAGGTAGCAGTGCTATACTATTAGTATAGATATAGCTAACAACCGTTATCTACTCGCAGTTGCTATCCTATATATACCCCTTTAACTAGCTACTTATTATTGCCTGCTTTATAAAGATTCTTCTAGCTTTGCTAAGTACCCCTATTATAAAGCCCTTCTTATCTATATTATATACATTCTTAGGCTCTATACTGTACTTCTTTATCTTAGCTTGTAACTTGTTAAAGTACTTAGTATATAAGGACTATAAATTAGCCTTCTTCTATACCTTATCTAGATTGCTAAGGTACTTAGAAGACAGGATATCTAAATGCCTCTTAGTAAACTTAGTAGGCTAGTTCTTATTAGGCTCCTTGCTATATACCTACTTAGCAAAATTGCGTACTATTTAAGCCGTTAATAGTAGGCCTAGATTAGTTAACTTATTGATATATCTAACTAACTCTGCCTCTTCTAGATTATTTAGTAATCGCTTGTCTTCGTACTAGGCCTATTTGCTTCCTTAGATACCTCTCTAACGCTGAGAAAGCGTTAAACGATTAACTTTATAGGTCCTAGTAGTCGCATTAATATTAGGCCTCTCCTAGCTATTTAGATTATTAATCGCCTTCTTAATCGGGTCTATAGTTATAGAGTTATTCACTTGCAAAGGGAGCCTACGGAAGTGCGAAATACCGTGCGCTAAGGCTAACCGTACGTCAATCCTAGAAGACTTCTATTCGAAGGCTTAATTAGCTTTAGACCTCTATTCCTATATTGTCTATACTAGGATGTAACTAGTTCCTAATCGTCTGTTACACATTTCTCGCAACGATTACAAAGTAATACGAACGCGGCGACGACGGCGAACATATTAGGACGTTATCTAAGATTCGCTATAGATAGTAGCGCTGCCTAAACTAGTATTAAAATGCCGCAGAGGGGATATCGGGCGTCGATTTACCTATTAAACAACTAGGACGAGCCGGGTAACAACCCTTATACCTATATACCTTGTCTTATAGAACTATGCTACCTAACTTAATTACTACGACGATTCCGGGCGTAGTAAGGCCCTAACCGGTTGCTAGCGATTATAGTATAATCTTATAGATTATTAAAGTCTTATAATCTCCTCGGATTATAGACCGCTATAATCGCTTATAAGCGGTTAGAAACAGATGTCTAGTATCTACTTTATTAACCTCCGCTTCCTTCCGCCTCTTAGCTTAGTCGGCCGCTCGGTCGATAGGCGCGCTACCTACGGAATCGTAGTACTTCCTAAAGGAAGAATAGCGGTGCTATTGCGCTAAGAGCGGTTAGCGCTAGTAATACGGTCGTCTACTCGTCTATCGTCGTCGCTATATCTCCTATACCTCTAAAATCGCTATACTACTAAATTCTACGGTTACAAAGAGGTAGATACTAGTGCGCTAAGCAGAAGTCTAATCTAGCGCACGGATAGCTGCAAAACCACCTCTAGACCTAGTTTTGCCGATTATACTGTATATAGCAATAATACAGCGAGATTACGAGGACAGCGAGTAATCTGAAAGAGGATAATCGATTACAACCGGACAACAACAGCTTTCGTGGATTGTTATAATCTACAGGCTATAATCTATGAGATTATGCTATAATCGCTGGCAACCGGTTAGGGCCTAATCATGAAGACTCGTCCGATGATGACGAGGCCTCATCTCACGAACGGCATTGCGGATACGATGCCATCAGATTTTGCACGTCTTACTCTTGATGTCTCGCCTCACGCTTCGGTGCTGCAAGGATCTCGATCGAGTGAGGCGCTCACGGGTACTCGCAGGATACGCGACCGATCCGGTATAACCTTTCCTGCGTGCGTCCCTGGAGCGTGGCCGCTCCATCTGGAAACAAGGAAACGAAGTTGGCGAAGTATCCCGATCCTGCGCTTTTGGCCTCCACCGCATTTCGAGACTAGAGTTTTAGTGTAGTATCAGAAAGGCCTGACAAGCCCTCGAGTATGGACTTCACAAACGACCGGCGACTTGTATCTCAGACAGTGCTATTCTCGCGACTGGCCTGAAGCAGATTGCTATTATCCCACACGCTCCTTACCTATTCGGAAGCACGAGTCGCTCGACGCTACGGTCTTTGGTCTGCGATATCATATCAAACACCATCAGATGTCGACGCGGACGTACATGGAGTCTCTTAGCAGGCCGACGTGAGTACAAAAGGAGCAGTGGAAATGCCCTGTGAGAGCAGCTTCAGCAGTCGGCACCTGGCTACCAGCGACCGGGTATCTGGGACAGGAGACCGTCGGTCAAGGTTCGTGGCTTACACGGTCTCGAGAAATACATGCTAGAGGCAGCGCAGAACCACTGCCTTCATCTGGACCAGAACATGGCTCGATCGCTCTCTAGGTCCGTTAGTGATTGGAGAGACGGGTATTTGCGTCGGATACCTACAGCATCTATTCTTGGCACCAGCCCAGTCGCTGCATGAAGAGGTCGAGGTCTCCGAGAGATCCTGAAATGGAAAAAGATGGACGCCTTCCAGCTACACTCCAGCTGAGAATTCAAGCCATTCGAGACCGCTTCGGTGTAATTGAATCGAGCTGGTCTCGGCTTAGTGCAGAAGCTGTACTTTTACAGCCATGGTCAACTTGGCGTTCAGAGGCGTGAGAACTGGAACGCCGTCATATGAGAGATTCGTCGACAGGATGGAGGGGATTGTCATCATCGACGCCCTCGCAGAACATAAGTTCGAGCAAACACCTGGCAGCAATCTTACAAGACATCTCTCAAGCGCTCGTCTGTGTGTCCTGCTACTGGTAACCAGCTTGACTCTTACTATCTTTCACTACACTCGCTTCGTACATTCATTCCAAATTTCATTGTACATCTCCCACAAGCAAGTAGGACCAGATGCGGTTCACTACAGCTCTTGCAGCTCTTGCTGCCACCTTCTCACAGCTTGCCTTTGCACAGCAATACGCCGGAGATGTCATCAATACCACCCTGCCTGGTGTTCCTGGTTCAGAGATTGCCTACTTCCGCATCAACGATCCCTCGGGCAAAAACAACAAGCTCACTCTCATCAATTACTACTCTCATGGGAAGAGCAACAAGCGTCTCGTTGAGGCAAACGTTCAACGTGCTGTGGTCATCATTCATGGCCTCAATCGCGATCCGGGCACCTACATGTCTAACATGCTCTCGGCACTCTCCCAAGTCAAGTCGGACCCGAACATCAACTTTGACACAGTTGCAATCATGGCTCCATACTTCCCAAACGGCGACGATAAGAACAAGGGCTACCCATGGACTGATGGATTGAAGCCAGCGAGAGGCTCCACCAGCAATGCTCTGGTCTGGAAATCTTCTCAGTGGTCAGCTGGCGGCAACAATCAATATCCATACACGTCTACCAACACCAGCTCGTACACTGTGCTTGACCAGATTGTTCAGTACTTTGACAATAAGGCAAATTTTCCAAAGATGAACCAGATTGTGATTGCTGGTCACTCGCTGGGCGCCCAAACAGTACGTTCTATTCTTCAATTTGTTCGATAGGTACTGATCGACATCTGAAATACAGGTGCAGCGATATGCCGCTCTTGGCACTCCGCTCAACACACAAACACCTGTCAGCTGTCAGTGGCGCATCACAATCGAATCACTTTGCAAAGACTGACTATTCAATCGATTAGATTGGATCGGCAACCCCAATAGCTACGTCTGGCTGAGTGCGGATCGTCCTCTCTCCACTGCTTCTTGCCCAAGCTACGATGACTACAGAGAGGGCTATAGCGACTTCGTGGACTATCCCATGACTTACGGTGTGAGCCTGGTTGCGCAGGGCCGGAGTGCAATCCAAGCGAACTTCCAAAGCAAGGCCATCAACTATGCTCGTGGCACTCAAGATCTCGGAGATGACTCTTCCAGCTGTGCGCCACGAACCACGGGCTCGAATCGCAACGAGCGCTTCTTCAACTTCATCAAGGCGTTCCCACCCTCGTGCGCTGATCCTAGAGGCCGCAACTGCGACACTGTAGACTTTGTCAACATGGGTCACGATGGAGGAGGCATGATGGCATCTGCGGCCGGTCAAGCTCGTCTGTTCACTGACAACTTCTACGGCAATGGCAACCGATCATACGACTTCGGATACCCGCGACAACAGGCCGGGGATGACCCATATCCCAATCCACAACTAAATGGAACTACTGCTGCAACGAACAACAATACATATGCTGGGAATATGACTTACTGGGGCTGCTGGTCCGATCAGAGCCCAAAGACACTTCCAAACATGGCATACACCAGCAACGACAACACCATTGAGAAGTGCACGAAGACTTGTGCCGATGGCGGCAACACCATCGCCGGTCTCGAGTACGGCACTCAGTGTTTCTGCGGCAAGTCGCTTGGCTATCTTGCGACTCAAGTCATTGAGAGCTCTTGCTCGTTCACTTGCCCAGGCAACTCTACCGAGACCTGCGGTGGGAGTGGCCGCCTCTCACTTTTCTCCAATGGCCGTCCTGTGCTTCAGGAAGCCCCCGGTACGCCGGAGACTGTAGGCGACTTCTATTATGTCTCTTGCTACACAGAGCCGAGTAATGGTGCTCGCGCTCTCGCCGGAAAAGGCACGTCGAGTAACTCCATGACGCTCGAGACCTGTGCGAACTTCTGCTCATCTTACCAATACTTCGGCACTGAGTATGGCAGTGAATGCTACTGCGGCAACAGCTTTTCTGCTGGAGCGAATCGAACCAGCGATAGCGACTGCAACATGCTGTGCTCTGGCGCCACCAACGAATTCTGCGGAGCTGGCGATAGACTGACTGTCTACCAGAATCCAGACTGGGCGGCAGGCTCGAGCAGTTCCTCATCTTCTATGACGACTGCGGCATCGTCGACTGCATCTGGTTCTGCATCAACTCCCTCCTCGAATTCTGTCTCCTGTCCATCCTCGAACAGCACCACCGTCACGTCAAATGGCAAGGACTTCGTCATCGAGTGCAACACAGACTACTCAGGTGGAGACCTGACCTCGGTGAGTGTCAACTCTTTCAAGCAGTGCATAGATGCCTGCGCGGAGAATGACAAGTGTATCGTCGTCGCTCTGTCTGGCGCAGCTTGCTATCTGAAGTCGAGCCTGGGTTCTCCTGTCACTAATGGGGTCTCGGGAGCAAGACTGATCGTTTCGTCTTCTCCCAGCTCGAGCTCGTCAAGCACAAGCACTGGTACCACGAGCGGTTCAGCCACATCCGCCATTTCGATCACCGGCACCTCCACTGACACATCCACTATCATTTCCAGCACTACAGGCCCGTCTTCTTCTGCATCGCCTACCGCAATCAACTGTCCGGCAGCAAACAGCACGACCTACGTTTCCAACGGCCTGTCATTCCTCATTGAGTGTGGGATCGATCATGAAGCCGGAGACATGAAGGTCGTCGTTGTCAGCAATCTGAAGCAGTGCATCGATGCGTGCGCAAAGACCACTGGCTGTGTTGACGTCTCATACACATCTGTCTGCTATCTCAAGTCGACGCTTGGTAAAACAGTATTCAGTAGTGGTGTCAATGGTGCCAAACTGATCGAGACTGCTTCCACGTCTACCTCGACGACGTCAATGGCAAGTAGCACTTCGGCTTCATCCTTGACGACAGATGCAGAGAGCGTAACAACCACACTCATCACAAGCACAACATCATCGTCATCCTCTCTATCTTCATCCTCCACCGCCTCGGATTTCCAGACCACCTCAACCTCCTCCTCCCCACCAACCACCTCCTCCACCTCAACCCTCTCACCTCACTACACTCCCCTAAGCTGCTCCCCCAACTCCCCCACCAAACACACCCTCCCAAAATTCCTCATCTCCACAAAATTCAACACCCCCCAAACCTACGCCTAAACCTGCACATCCCAAAACTAGGCACAAATCCAGCGGCACAGAATAGGTACGGTTCCGGGTGTCCACCACCCCCTCCACCACCCTCCGAGACGAAAGAGGTTGATGATGGGGGAAGAAGGATTTGAGGGACGGGGAGATGGGGTAGAATAGGCTGTAGAAGGGAAATTGGGGGGGGGGGGGGGGGGGTCTGTAGTGATGGGACCCGAAGGAGTGATTACATCGAAGAATAAGGAAGCCTGTACAATGTATCAAGCGCACTGCAGGACATCAATAGGTAGATCACGGACCCACACCATCAAACCATGAATCTGTTAGTACTCCTCCCATCTCCCTCTCCCCATCATCTCTCGTTCCCAATCCTTCCAAGATTCCCAAGCCACATTCCGACCATCGAGAAAACATAATAACACACCTTCCTTCCTTCCTTCCTTCCTTCATGCAAACACCACGACCGTCGTCGACGTCACGAAAACAACGACTACTCGAAACAGGACGGGAATCCTGCCTGACGAATGCGTGCAGGTTTACATGTAGAACTACTGTCCGCAACTAGATCCATCATATCATCGCGTACCTCTAGCTGGTAAGAAGATTTCACATTTGCACGGCACGCCCGCCTACCGAGAGCAAAGAAAACTTCGAGGAGAGCGAGTGTAACGTACTTTGCAAATCTCTGTTCGCGTCTGAACAGAGCCGCATTCATTCTATTTAATAAGGTATAGGTAATTCGTACGCGAGGTCGGTTTGTGTTATATATATACCCTGCCGAGCGTTCAGACCATCATGGCAGAGTCCAGCGACGCTGCTTCAGCGCCGTAAAAGCGAAATGTGTTCCCACCGTACCTCGAGCTCTGTTCCCGATCCACTTTCCAGCTTCGGCGCCAGAAACAATGTACTTCGTGCCAAAAGGGATATCGTTCTGGCCGTCTGTTAAGAAGGCATGCGTGGTGTTAATGATCGCTTGCTGGAGATCAGTGCCGGCGATCGAAGCATACATTATGTCTTTGCTGGACGTCAGTGTCTCGTACATGACGCGAAAGGGTTTTGGTGCTTACTCCAATCGGTCAGAGCCCAGTTGATCCCCCGGTCGCTTTCTGGTCCGGCAAAAGCGAGACCGTACTCCTGGATCTGTGTAAGGTAGAACGCGGACTGTTTATCCCACGCCTCCTGCGGGAATGTGCTTAGGTTGAGGAAGACATCGGAATACGCTGGAAACAGCACATTCCAAGTGTCTGTGTCGCCATAATTGTAGGTGAAATGTGTGCTTGTATTGACGCTCGCACTGTTAAGACCGAGAGCTTCGTTGTAGATGATCTTCGCGTACTCATCAGCTATGTCGGCATATGTGTCATTGCCTGTCAGAATTGCAGCAGCTTTCAGACCGATCACTGATTGTATTGCCAGGCCTGTTTGGTTAGCAGTCGCTGGAATAGCATCAACACTAATGAGCTGGCTTGGCGGGTAGAGAGAATTCGCGACGAGGTAGTCCGCCCAGCCTGGAAGTAGCGCACTGTATTCCTTAGTGAAAGAAGTGTTCCCGGACAGTTCCTGGTAAGCATAAAGTAAGATGAACAGGCTCGACGTCTCGAAGAGTGGCATATGCTCCTCATTGCCATCGTCATGACCAGTGGCGTTGGGATAGTGCGTTCCAATATCATGTATGACATACTCCAGCGGCCATCTTCCGGAGGCAAGGTAAGACAGAATTGGCTTGAAGACCAACTTGATATATTCCGGATTTAGATTGACAAAGATGGGCCATGACTGAAAGATGAGATCGACTGTGTTCACATTGCCATCAGAAGATATCTCTTTGAGGAACAGAGAAGGTTCTGCACTTTGGTCGGCGATTGGGACTGTCAGCTCATAGGCCGCAAAAGCTTGACGGACGCTTGCTTCGAGAATGTCGGCGTACTGCGCACCAAATTCGTTGGAGACAGACTCTGCTTTTGAGCGGATGAGCGTGTCTAGCGCTAGCGAGTACAGCTGCGCCGCATTATAATTCAAAAGGAAGGCATCAATTGCTTCTGGAATCGTTGGCCATAGTGTCCTGTGGAAGCCTGTCTGTGCCTCTCCCAGATATTGAATCGCAAGGTCGCGCTGAAAGCCGATGAAAAAGGTTGCGCTGCTTGTAGCACCCAAGTCTGTCGCCACTCCGGCCAAGTCATCACCCGAGCAGCTTGAAGAACCCGCCGAGTCCAAAGCGCCATTGTTCGCAAAGGTCGAACAAACATTATCTGCCGAATCACAAGCAAAAGTTGTAGCATTTGATGTTGAAGCGCCGAACAGTATAGATCCCCATGTCGCCATATCGTTGACTTCCGTGTAGGAAATCTCATCTGAATTGTAGAACCAGAAGAAGCCAGCGTTGTTGCTGCTGGTAGTAAAGTTGAGAGCAGCAGCGCCATTCTGTGCTGTCCAGGTTTGATCGATCGCACTGAATACTTGTATGCTCTTGCTCCCGTAATCGCTCGTAGCATTGACAGTAAGATAGGAATAAGGCAGAGATTGAAGCGCATAGTCTTCCGAAGCTGGGTAGACTGGTGAGAAGAAGTCCAGGACAAAGGTGACGTCTCCGGCAAGGAGCTCAAAGTACGTATGGGTAGAGGTGTAGCTCACGCCTTTCGTGGTCGCACGCAGAATGTCGCTGGTCAGGCCCGATGGTGCATTCAGTAAGGCGTATGTGGTTCCATCGACTCTCGCAAGAACAGGCCAGTTGAGGTTGGATGTGCCCGTCCAGAATTCTGGCTGTGCATTGGCGATGTCCCAAATCTGATCACTGGGCAGCCAAGCAGACAGGTAGGGGCTTTTAACAGCGAGTGGGTACGAGGGCAGGCTCGCATTGCTGAGGGTGACAGTGTGTTTAGGAAGAAAGGCGAATATCAAAGCGGATAGAAAGCGCACATAGCCAAACAGACCCATAGCGACGGACGGGAGACTCCAGGCGTCCCATGCTGCGAGGGAGGAGACATCTTGTATGTCTCGCGTGGCCCATCGAAAGCACAGCAGCGAGATCGCCCAGAAAGCACATATTGCCAAGGTGACTTTGCTAGTCGATGGGGCGTGTCGTGATCGGAAGTTCATGGTATTGGCGTGCACGTCTCATGCCCAAGCAGTAGGTAATGATAATATTGCTTGACTTGACATTGCTTCAAAGTGTGGTTCGTGCTGTGGAGACCTCGGAGGGGTTGCGCAGGTGAGCGTGTGCCGTGAAGGCGTGATGTGTGAGACCCACCTGTGCCTGTCGATCGGGAGCAGTCTGGGGTGTCGGATGGAGGGCGGGCTGGCCGCGAGCGTACGAGGCTGCAACGACGTGCTCTTGCGACATGCTTCACTTGTGCATGTGAACACATCCTGACCGTTCACGGAAACGTGGTGGATGGCAGCGGAGGAGCTGCTGACGCGGTGCAATGCTATGGGCACGCGGGCAGAACGTGGAGACAGCCACCACCACCGGGCCATCGCACCACTGCCGCCGTAGAACGAAACGAACCATCATCAGCAACGCAAAGCCGAAAAAGCTCGGATATGATTGGATTTGGGAGAAGAGATTGAAGCGGAGATGGCCACGACGTGGTAGGCACCGCAGAAGTAGAGCAGAGGAATATTTGGAGACTGTGCGAGCAGCATATGCTTCGAGGGCATCCTGCCGACCTGGGCGTTGAGCGGTGAATACGCATGTCCACCTCACGAGAGATCGTGAAGCGCTGGTTGCTGTTCCGAATCACCATGTCCATCAAGACAAGGCACTCTACCTTTGCGCTGTCGACATGACCTCACCGTATTCTGACCACTCCATTCTCATTGCCAAACTCTCCTTCAGCAGACCAGAGCTCGCTTCCGACACACTGCTTACACCAAAAGACGCCCTTTGGATCATATTTCTTTCTTCCTGATGCGCAAAAGGCGACTGTAATTCTCGCCAAACTTGGTCTTCTGCCATTCCGGCTCGGTTGGGTCGGATACGCTCATCTGTGCACCTGTATCGGGCTCGATATTGCGGAGGGCAGCTACTCGAACGTCTCGTAAGTCTGTCGTGACGTTTGTCAGATATGTGCAATTCAGCGGCAGCCAAGATCGAAAGAGGACTGGATACTGTTAGTGAGCTCTACTCTTTCCAAGGACCATTGGGACACTCACCAGCGTGGACGTAAGACTTCTGCCAAGCAGGTAGAACAGCATTACTACCGCCAGCAATACCCTGGACAACCTGAGGTGCATTCGGAGCAAGAGCCACCATATGGCCGAGCGGTGGCCATGGCGGAGGTGTGCTGATTCTTCTGCGTCGAATCCAAATACCCCATGACACCTTTCTCCGCCAACACCCCATCCTCACCCCCTCTCATCGCCCAAAACAACTGGCCATACTTGTAAGGTATCGCTCAAGCTGTGGTCATGGCTTGTCTGCGAAAGTAGTGCTCGTGAGCCGTTCTGCACTGGTGGACGAAAATCGAGCCTGTGTTGTAGGAATATGGTGACAGTTGAGGCTCATGCCAACGCCAGCGCCATTGCGAACAGTTCTGCAGCTTGCCAAGCATTTCGTCAGTGAGTGGGGTCAAAACAAATGCAGGCCCAGCCCAGCCCAGCCCAGCCGACGTGCCAGCCTCGCCTCGCCTCGTTCACTGCAACGTCTACGTCTACCACACACGCATACCGCTTCGTCAGGCAGGCAGAACTGTGTACGGCCTTGTCGACGTCCTCTCCGCCCTTGCGCCAGTTATCTGCAGCTCGTAGGCTCGCTTGCGCCGACCACGCGGTCTTGTCGGGACACGATCGCCTCTAGAGGCTCAACGAGTCAACCACATCCAAGCTTCTCAATATCTCCGTCACCGTCTCCGTCATCGTCTCCGTCCCCGTCTCCGCAAGTTGAAACTTCGACTTCGAAACACCACAGCACCGCGCGAGCTTGCGGACAGACCGACTGCCTCAAGCTTCCATTCCATCTGCACACGCGATAGCGCTCCGCTCGAGTGCTTGACACACCCACCATGTCGGGCGAGGCGTGGTATGTCCGAGCTCCAAAATCTCCTACAAACACTGCGCAAACAGCAGAACGCGTGCAGTATACGTATACACGCAGGATATTTGGCTGATCGCAGGTCTCCACGTCAGGTTGTTCCTGCTCGCCGTCCTTCTCAATGCCGTCAATCTGTTCCTGCAAGTCTTCTTCACCATCATGTACTCCGATCTCGAATGCGACTACATCAACCCAATCGATCTCTGCAACCGCCTCAACATGTACATCGTCCCCGAAGCCGGCGTCCACGCATTCCTGACCATCTTGTTCTTGATCAACGGCTACTGGCTGCCCTTGCTGCTGAACCTGCCGCTGATCGCTTGGAACGGAAAGAAGTAAGTCGAGCGGATGGGATGCATGTGCAGCTGTGCGCAAATGCGACGGCATCTGACAGTGTGAACGCAGGATCTTCGAGAACCAGCACCTTCTGGATGCGACAGAGATCTTCCGAAAGTTGAATGTGCACAAGAAGGAGTCCTTTATCAAGCTGGGCTTCCACTTGCTCATGTTCTTCTTCTATCTCTACTCCATGATCGTTGCTCTCATCCGAGACGAAAGTAATTAGAAGAAGCCGCTCCTTCACATGTCTACTGCTCTGACTCGCGCCTAGGCGGCCCCGCCAAGAACGCCAGACTCCCGCAATAAGCGCGGTCATCATCATGACGGGCGGGCAAGCCGAGAAGCGCGGCCGCCGGGGACTGCGGAGGAGAAATCGAGAAGGACATAGCAGACCAGCGCGATCACGGCCGGGACAAAGACAGTGTGATGAAGTGATGATGCTACACGAATGGACACACGACAAGATGACACGACCAAGACCGGACTGCGCATGGCATGGGGGCAAGAATTGTAGCCAACTGCATAAGCTACACCTTTTTCAGGCAAATACAGTGCGAGATAGATTGGAATTGCTGATGATACCCTACGATTATTGTCAAAAGCTTAATCAAACCAGTTCATACCTTGGCAAACTTGTACAACCACAGCGGCCGCTCAGGCGTGGCATTTGACATCAAGTAAGAGCAAGGTACGTTAGCAAGACTCAGAGGAAAGCCACTGACCACAGAAGTCCTATAATTCATCCTGGGCATCTCACCACTAAAGCGAAGATGATCGGATGCCTTCAAACCCGAAAAGAAAAGCGGCAGCAGATCCCGACTAAGCGTTGCTTCATCTGAACGCGAAGCAGACATGATGCTCAGCTTCATCGAGCAATGTCTTCTTTTTGTGGATGATAGCTGACATTTTCTCACTTACGGAGCACCGTGTCTTGGTCAAATTTCTCTCCAAGCCGCGCAGCACATCGGGCTAGGCGCGAGGAATTTTTTGACTTCCAGCTGGCGATCATAAGAGCAAGCATAATAGCAGTGCCTTGAAGGTGAGTAAGGTATCTTCGCAGAAAACTCGGGATTTCATTCTGTTACTTTTCAGTTTCTGTACGCGCCATACTCGCAGGAATCGCTTATTACAGCTCCTCGACTCCTATGACGTGCTACGGGGGATTAAGGATGATGTTTGGAAGGAGGATTTGGTGCTAAGATAACACTGCATACACGAGTACTTCTGGAAGGATGTCCTCGTGAATGATGGTGCGTGCCTAGGAGCTGTTTTAAGTAAGACGCTTCACCCTGTCTTCTGCCGTATTCTATCTCCCACTATAGCGTTGAGAAAGAACACTTCTCTGACTTCAGTGCCACGGACTACTTACTAGAGGCGAAGTGGGAGCCGAGTGAGGATGGCAAGTACTCACTCGATCTCAGAACCTACGGTACTACAGAGGGAAGCAAAGACAAAGCAGCAAGCGCGTGGGGTGAAGTGGTCATTTTCTTAAGCGTGTTCCTTCAAAAGTGTTTCTAAGCGCATTGCGACACATGGTTGCGAGTACCTAGTATAGGGCCATGACCATACTATCGCGAAGGAAGGGAGAGGGAGAACCAACGTCACTGGGCGCCGATGAGAAGGGACGAGCGCCCTGGCCTTGATGGCTGCGGCGAGATCGTCAGGCAGGCAAAGGTATGGGTCGCCGCGTTGCTCATCGTTGAGTGCCCAGTATCTGCCCATCACGCCTGCGCGTCCCAGGCCGCGACACAGCTTCACAGGATCAGCATCCTCCGTGGCGTAGTCATATTCGACGTCCTCAAGCAGGGGGCCCTTCTTGTTGCGAGTGGCGACCCAATCGCGGTCCGCGCGCGGCATGCGCGCAGCCAACAAACTCTTACACCGAAACAACACACCCGCAACCTCATGCTCATGCTCATGCTCACCAACCAGCCCTCATCTCATCTCCTCAAAAAAAAAAAAAAAACGCCACGCCCCCCTCCAACCAACCCACCATAACCTCCAGTCCAGCCTCACCGATCTCCGAGCGATCACGACCAGAGGATGTGGATGTTGAACATCATAGGTAGCTTTCTTTCCACACGGCAGGCACGAGGCTCGGAAAATTCTTGGCTTTTTTTTTCTCTCTCATTAGAGGAGGTTGGATTTTAGGCCACAGAGCAGAGTTGAGTTCTGGTGCCGATGCCGATGCGGAAATCCAATCGTAGGTGGAGGGTGAACGGACGGACGGCCGGCGTCGCGGACTTGGGGAGAGTGGGATGTATGGAGGCTGATTCGAAGGCGGCGTGGGTGGGGGAGGAGAGGGGTGGGTTGGGGGTAAGAGGATGACAGTAGGTGAGGTGGTGTCGACGGGTGATTTGGCGGTAGGAGTAGTGCCTTCGTTCACACTGTGCGAGTCCGACTCCGCGCGCGTGGTGGTGTCAGCCAAGCAGAGCTCGGAAGCGAAGGGCTTGTAGTGCCTTGGGAGGCGGGAGCGGGAGGCGGGCTGGATGTGAGGCATGATGGATGCAGTTCTCTCTGCTTCTTGGATCCAGATGCATTTGCGAGGCGGTGGCGAGAAGGTCGGGAGCGGGATTTCGACTGCGAGGCATGGTGGTGTCAACAGCGCGGAAGCGAAGCGGTGGCGGTGGTGGTGGTGGTCTCGCCAAACGTGTGCTCCAGGTATATTGCGAGCAGGAGAGGGGCTAGCATGCTGGTGAGGTATTGCTCGCTCACCAACGAGACGAGCATGATAATCGCGCAGAGAAGGTGACGTCCAGCGTACACCGAGTTCGAGATCGTGCGCATGGTGTCCATGTCTGGTGGCGAGAGGAGCAAAGCGAGTTGGTGTGGTGTGGTGTCGCGGAGGTGGTGCTTGCTGTTGCTGTTGCTGCTGCTGCTGCTCAGATGACTGTAGGACGAAGAAGAAAAGGTTAGAAGAGAGACAGGAGGCCCAAGGATATAGTATTCCAAGGAGGTCCATGCGGGTGAGGTTCAATTGTCGCTATTGTGCCTTGAGTGCACTGTTGTTGGCTATTGTTTTTGGAAATTACTGAACTTCCCAACGTTACCACAATGGCGTCTGGAGACTGTGGTGAAAGCGTAAGTTCTTCTTGCTATTGTGAGCTGCCCAGAGGAGAATGCGGCGGAGGACGTGTGAAAATGCAGTTCGCAAGCTTGGGTATGCAGCGAAGGCTGGTGAAAGACATTGCTCAATTCCGCAGACTGCTATACTTCCTAGGCAAGACGGAAGCAGCTCTCGACTTCCATACCCAACAACTCTGTCGTTGCCTCATTTCCGACTTCGAGGGCACGGAAATATCTCATCTGTGCGGCGGGAGCGTCGAAGAGCTCAATCCTACCCACGTTATCTCAACCACTCTCGCAGAACGAGAGCATGCCAGGTTGAATGAATCAGATCCTTCACTCAATGGAGTTTAGATGCCCTTCCGTCCCCGAGCTGAAGCCATGCTACAAAAATCTCGCCTGGCACTTGTTGTAGGTCGAGACAAGTAGGGTCGGCCTGTTGTGGGACTTTCTTATATTGTCGCCATCAATTGAGGTTTTAATCCGATTCTGCTTGAAAGCTGTTCCAAGCTCTTGGAGTCGCATGTCGCGCTTCCCAAAGATGCCAATAATGTTCAGATTATGTCTCTTGACATCCTTCAGTCCTCCGATATGATATTGCCGAGACGGAACTGTCACTCAGTCTAATGTCTCGGTCAGTATGGCCTCAACCTGGCCTCTTATACCATCACATGCTGTTCGCGTGAGAAAGAGAAAAAGGCAGAAGAGAGAAGATCTGATACACTCAAGGTCGTCATGGACCCGAAATCCCTAATGCAAGAACGTGATATAAAACAGAAGCGAACCATTCGTAGCTCGTGGATCCCATGGCGCATCGTACGCCATCGCAAGCTCAGCCCCGGAATCTAGGTTCGTGTATAGGTAGTGGTACAAGGTATGTCGGCGGCCGGCCGACGATGCCGCGTTGGGGCCATCACCACCTCTCATTACTGCCGTCTCTTCTTTACTTCGTCTCGTCCCGGAGGAAGGTGATCAGGTCATTTCGGTCCTTGGGCTTCTTCAAACCACCGAAAGCCATCTTGGTGCCGGGGATGTACTTCTTTGGGTTCTCGAGGTATTCAAACTATGCCGGTCATTAGCTTGTTGCCCTGAGGCAAGCTGAAATCCGCCGAAGCGTCTCCATACCAGTGTGCCCTCGTCCCATGTAATGCCCTTTTGCTTGTTTGCGTCTGAGTATGAGAAACCCTCGACCTGACCAGTCTGTCGACCGAAAAGACCGTGGAGGTTTGGTCCAATCTTGTTGCCCTCGCCCTCCTTCAAGTTATGGCATTGTGCGCATCGTGTCTGTACTGCCGTTAGTCCGAAGTCCGGTGGTCCCGTTTGCGCAAGGGGCTCGCCCGCCGAGAGCATTTTCTCGCGACTGTAAGCCAAATTGCGTACCTTGAAAAGGTTGGCACCCTTCTTGCTATCACCTGAACGATCATCAGTAAAGCTCCTTGAAGCAGATCGGCTAGAGGATTGGAGAGGGCGTCGGAGTCGCATTTGCGATCAGAAGTCATTGAAAGGTCGCCACCTCTGTGCGAAGCACTCCGCATGCGTGCAGACCCTTCAATGGCTTCTTGATCAAGTCGCGCCACTCCGAGAAAGCTGAAGATGCAGTGGCAGTCAAGAGGTGCGTACCGTCTGAGAAGCCGTCCTTGCCCATTGTGTCTGTTGGACTGGTTGTGCGGTGGTGTGGAAGGGGTTTGGATTGCGGAAGCGGTGATAGGGAACGTAAAGTGGCGTAGGGTGGATTGTGATGGTGTGGTAGGGAAAGAGAAGGGCAGATGATGCAGCCGAGACGAGAGAGAAAAGTATTATGGGAGAGGCGATCCTTGCAAAACAGCCTCCTTAGCCGCACCAATGGGCGTTGACTTAAAGGTACGGTGATTCAACGATAATTCTACGGAACGCAGCACCAGCCTGGACGCTCGCCTCAACGCCGCATCCAGCGCGTTCTTTTGCACATTTGCTGTCTGATTTACGCTTCCATCGTCCTCCAGTCCGTCTCGCAGTCCGTCACAGCTTCTTCTTTGCCTCATCGACAGCTCGTAGCTCCCATGTGCTCCTAAACCTAATCTGACCGGACAAGGATGTTCTTTCCCATGACGTTTCCCGAGCGTGGCGTCTTCGCCTTCAGTACGGAGGATCTCGAGTTGTAAGGAAAATTGCGTCCGTGTGATATGCCATCCTACGCCAATTTGAGATGCATATTTTCTTAAGCGGTGTATGAACAGAGCCAATGCCAACCTTTTCGATCCTCTTTCGTATACTTCCTTATGCCAACTTGCCATTATCTCTAATGATTGTTGTCCCTTTACCGATTTTGCGCGTAATCGAATGTCGTTCCTCTTAGTATAACTATATTATACAGCTGCCTCCTTCAACCCAATAGCACGGCGAAAGCACTGACGTCTTAGCGTAGCGCTTCCATAGGGATTCTCGCCGACTGCTCTAAGCAAAGTCGTTAGACTTGCTTGCGAGAGTGTTGCGATAGCAGCAGGTGTAGCGGGAAAATTGTCAATTGGAGTATTTGTTGTACTTCGTAGCGGTATAAGAGCATGGTCGGGCGCCGCAATCTGTGAATTGGCGAGGCGAGCAAGGTTGTTGGCATCGCTATCACAGATTTATTAGCTTAAATCGAGCATCTAGAGAGGGATAAGTAGTAGAGCTTGTAACCTTATAGAGATGCGTACGATTAAACGCTCTTCCATACCCACTATCTGCTGCTGGATCTGTTGCATCTGCTGTTGCATCTGCTGTTGCATCTGTTGTTGCGTCTCTTGCATCTGTCGCAACTGCTCCTGTAGGCCCTGGACTACGGTCAAGATCGCGCCGCCGTTGTCTACTGCGGGCAGGTTTCTGAAGCGTCCAAAATTGTTCGCAAAGGTCTGAGACGCCTGTACTAGCTCGTCGAAATCAGGCTGGGGATCGTTGATAGCTGCCATTTTGATGAAGTGCCGGGTGAAGCTTCTATTACGCGCTACTGATGTAGTAGTAGAGCTTGTATACTAAGACGTGAGTGCTGCTGTTTGTTGATTGTTGATAGTTGACTGTAGAACGCAAGCGTCGGGCGGTAGCAGGCGCCGCTAGGCTCGATCGGAGCTTCCCCGTTCCTGGACTACGGAGTATCCGAAGCAGAACTTGCAGTCTCGCGAAACCTGCACGCTGCTACGCCAGCACCAGCATGGCCAGCATGAAGAAGCCCTGGGCAATAGTTGGTGCGAGCAGAGGAATCGGCGCCGAGTTCGTGCAACAGCTTCTGGACAGCCAGCACAATGTCATCGCAACGACACGGAAAGCGATCGCTGAAGAAGCCCAATCCCGCTGGCCGAGCGATGTGAGGCCCTCGATCTATGATCTAGACATTCTTGGCGAGCCGAGCATCAATGCTTTTGTTGCGAAACTACTCCAAGATGGTGTCCAGCGAATAGACTATCTCGTACGTAGTGCCGGAGTGCTGAAATATCCGAATGTGAGGACTGACTGAATGCCACCCCGATTGCTTTCATCTCGAGCGACTCTGGCTCTGCTCAAGCATTTCGACCGGAGGAAGATGGATTCGCTGCATATGCGGCGTCAAAGGCTGCTTTAAACCACATGCTGAGGCACATGGCGGCCGAGTTGCAGCGCAAGAATAGCACGACCGTTGTAATTGCTCTTCATCCAGGAGAGGTGGCTACAGACATGGCGAACATCGATCTGGGCTGGGAAGTCGTTGGACAAATGACTCCAGCGGAGAGCGTGTCTTCGTGCATTCCGGTAATCGAAAGCAAACATCTAGATGACAGCGGAACTTTCTGGACATGGGGGGACAAGGTAAGTCTACTCTCTCTCTCTCTGGTGCTGTAGAATTTGCTGATGAGTGGTAGCCATGTCCTTGGTAGAAGTTCTGGTTGGATTCTGTAGGTGCTTCACAGACTCAGACCTCTCATCGCACACAGTGAGCAGGACGACTTCACCGCACTTCCTTCCCTCTGGCTCACAAAGAATCGCGCCTCGAATCTCAACGCAATGGAGAAGCTGCAAATCTGAGTCCTGGCTGGGTACTGTCATTCAACATCAGCGCAGTAGGTTGCATCAGTGTAGGGCTGGACATCGCCCCCGAGCTTTTGTTCTTTCTTCTTGTGCTCTTCCTTGCCTAGATCCTCACTTCCAATCGCACTGTGGTGTGATATGCTCTTCATTACATTACATGTATCGACTCCGTGAGAAATTGACACTTCATCATGCCTTCCACTTTTGCGCTCTCACCGGTCTCCTGCCCTGGCTTAGCTTCGACCTCACTTGATGAAGTGAGGCAAGTGCGGCGCAACACTCCGCCTTTTAAACTTCCAAATTCGCCTCTACAACTTGCTTGAAACACGCTCGACAATCAGTCCTCTCAACACACTTCATCACGCGCCAGGACAACCACGTCGGACCACTTCCATTGCAACAACACTCTCAGCCAGCACCACTACTGACCTACCAATCGCCACCATGCCCGGAACGGTTTGCTACAACCAGCACACCGTGGATGCAACCAACGTCGGCTTTTCCGAGTGAGTCGAGCTATTTCCATGACCACTTATGTACCAGACTGACCAGTTACAGCATCAAATGCGACCGATGCAAGATCGTCAAGAAGGTCACGGCTTTCGCTAAGAACCGCCTCCCTCAGCTCCAAGATGCCGCAAAGCGCCCTGGGTTCAACTCGACCAAGACCGCAGTCATCACATGCATGGAATGCACCCCGCGCTCGCGCACCGAATTGACTTGCTATATGTGCGACAAGACGAAGAGTCTCGACAAGTTTCCCAACACCCAGCGTCGCACCCCTGACGAGGCGGTAAGCATGGACCAAGCTCACTCCAGAGTTGAGTGCTAACGACTCCCCACAGATGTGCTGGACATGCAAGAACGAGCGCGCCAACTTCGAGCCTGGCGCCGCGGATTCTGACATGTCCTCCGGCGGCAACAGCGACACTGACGACGACAGCGGCGAAGAATACACTTTGGAGAATGTCATTGACAAGACGGCCTCAGTGTCTCTCAGCAACGGCACAGCGGCCACGTACTCGTCTCGCAGCACCGGGGGCGTCCAGGTCAATGGCAGCAGCATCGCCAACACCAGCACCCGCGCTTCGAGCACCATTGGCACCAGCGTCACCGCATCTACTTCTCTTACTCCTCCAGCCGTCTTCGACCGCAACGGATATGGCAACCCGGGTGCTAAGAAGGGCCCTGCTTCTGTAGCGAGCTCCGGCGCTGGGGCTGCTGACCCGAAGAAGTTTGCCAAGGTGAAGGCAAGCAAGGTACGTCGAGAATTCACGCTCTCAATCGCGATTCATGCTAACGTATTCAGAATCGCAGCCGTATCTTCTACGATTTCGCAGACGACGAGCGTCAGCAGAAGGCTGTGGGCAACGAGGAAGAGGATCTCGAGGCCGCTAGCTCTGACGAGGACTAAATGGTAGCACGTACCAATTTCGACAAGAGCATCGAGCTTGGAAGAACACTGCAGCAGGCGGCAAGCAGGACCACGGCATGAGGTCACATTCAAGGCTTGGAAGAACACTGCGGCAGGAGGCAAGCAGGACCACGGCATGAGGTCACATTCAAGACTTGCAAGCCTATCTGAGGTCTCACCATACACACCGACATGCCATTGAGCATGGAGCATACATACAGGCCACATTGGCCACGACTAGATTACCATGAAAATGAGAATGTTTCTGACTTTGCTCTTCAAACTTTTTGAACATTACCGTAATAACCTACGCCGCCAATGCATCGCTCTATGCATGCTAACTACTAAAAAGTGATGCAAATGCCCGGAAAAAAGCACATCACCTCACTTGCCAAAAACGAAAATACGAGAAGAGTTCTCCACAAACTTTTCCTGCGCCGTGGCGGGGGGTATCATCTATTCCTTCCTTCCTTTCTTCCTCCTCTTTTTCAAAATGAGTGTATGCATGTCCAAGCCAATGCATCAGCCGTCAAAAAAAACATGTGCATGATTTCAATCATCTTCCTCATCCTCATCCTCATCAACCATTCCCGAAAGACTTTGTAACCCAGCCCAAAGTTCTTTCCAAGCGGGTTTCCAACGTAGATCAGCAGATTTTAAGGTTTTTTCGTCTTCTTCTTCTTCTGCTTCCTCGACGTTTTCGTAGGGATCAAGAATGACTGAGGATGCGGAAGTTGTGATTGCGCATTCGTCATCGAGGTCGGGATTGGAATGCTCGTCATCGTTGTTGCAGAGTAGGTTGTCCTCTTCCTCCGGGATGTAAAAGTCGGAGGTTTGGGTGGAGGTTTCGACGTAAGTGAACGTAGGGGGAGAGGGGAATTTAGGTGGTGGGAGTGGGAGTGTTGCCGTCGTACCATTCAAGGTGACGGGTTGCACTTCTTCTTCTCCTTCGCCAGAATTGCTGTCCATGCGTTTAATGGTCAAATTGGTAATGCGGCCGCGGGTTTCGCGCTGAGTTTCGAGTTGCCACTCGATCTCTGGGTCGGCGTTGAGAAGAGATGTGGAAGAAGCGGTCGGAGATGTTGTGATACCGTATTTACTGCGTCGGTGTTTGAAACGTGCTGAAACATCTTGCCAATCCGAGTCTGTCCGCCAGCGGTCCAGCTCGGATAGAATGCGATTCTTCTTTTCGCGGCGCGCTCTTTCTGCTGCGTTCGTCGGTGGTCCGTCATCTTTCTCGTCGCGGAGCTCTGACATTTCGCATTCTAGTGCATTCATCTGGAGCTTGAGAAAGAGCAGTTCGCTATATTCGAAGCCGAGATCCTGACGCAGGCCTTCGTTTTCAGAACGAAGCTGTTCGATTTGGGTGTCTTTTTCTTCGATCTCCACGCTGTGAGCCTCATTCATCTCCTTGACTTCGTTGTGGCGTTGGCGAAGCTCGGCTGTGACACTGCTGAGGTTTTCAAGAAGTTCTTGCGTACGGAGGAGCAGCCAGTCTCGCTCGGCTTTGTAGTTTTCGGGTGTTGTTTGATCATCGCTGAAGACCGCGCTGCTGTTGGCGCTCTGAGTCGATGGTCCACGACTGTGGGACGGTGCCTTCGCAGCTCCATCCTGTTCCGACGACACTACTGCCGAGTCTTCAATCTCACCCGGCAACCTTGTCTGAGAGTGCAATGCGTTCAGCTCCAACTCTATCTCACCCAACTTCTTCTCGACGATGTTTATTGATTGGCGCTGATGTTCGGAATTGTCGCGCATGAGTTGCGCCTGCAATTTGTTCATCCTGACAAGCAATGCTTTCGTTTCATATGAAGGAATGGCGTGGTTGTGGTTGATGGAAGATCGCGCGTCGTCCGAGAAGTAATCCGAGAAAGGCGAACCTTGCAGTGAAGAAAGGCTGTGACGTGAGCTTTTCGCAGGTGTAATTGGCGCATTATTGTTCTTGGACTTCGCCATTGTCGAAGGGTAGCTTGCAAATCGTGATAGCGGGCTTCGGCTGCATTCGCTCAACGGCGGGGATGTCAAGCTGCCCAGACTACTGTTCTGCGCGCGTCGATGCGCTCGTTTCTCCGTGCTCAAGACAGGAGCTCTCGGAGTGTACGAGCTGTTAAAGCGCGTATGCTGCGGCTTAGGGCGCTCGCGCTGGTGGTAAATAGAAGAAGGACCAAAGGGAAAGTGCCAAGCAGGCAAAGAAGGACTAGGTGAGGGAAAGGGAGAGGAGGAGTGGTTAGTAGGTGAAGTCGGCGACGACGACATGATGGTCGAGGCTCCCAAGAACAGGTTGTCGAACCTGTCGGACGTCCGCTGCGACTCTCACACTAATAACCAACACCTCACTCTGCACCTCGAGACTCGAGAGGGCGTTGCGGATGAGGAAAAGAAGGTTGGCGGTTGGCGGGATGATGCGTGGAAAGCCGTTGTCACGCTGCCAAGCTATCCAATGTCGTGCATGCGCCAATCATCGGAAGATAGCGCACGTGTGTCTCCACCAGCGTTGCACAGGCGTCGAGGGCTGTGAATCCGAGGATGTTGGTTGCGAGAGGAGAAAGGCGCAAGACCACCATATCAAGTTGGTCGTACGTCTGGCTGCTGTGCTACCCTCATCAGCGCTATGGCCCATGGGCCATAGCTCTTTCAACCTCAGGTCAGGGCACGATCATCATGGTCAAAGCGGAGTACCTCTTGCAAGGCTCGGAGAGCTCCGCGTGTTCCCGAAGCTCTTCTGGACTGCAGCATCATTTCTGCCGTACCGTACCACTGCTAGCGCTGCAGCACAACACGTGGAAGCCTTTGGATCATACCAACCACACCACACTGCGCCTCCGTGAAATGCGAGCCTTGAAAGAGCTGAAGTCGCCAGAGCCACGGCTGCACACACGAAACAAAACATGAGCTCGGCAAAGCCCGGCAGGCTGAAAGAGGCATAGTGCTGCTGTTATTGAAATATTGGTCGCGGAGCTTCAATAATAAGTTACTCACACAACACCGTCGATACCCATGCTGGTGGCAGTGAGCCCTTTTGTGTTCCTGACATCACCCAGGCCTGTGCCATAGCAGACTTGCAGAGATGGCGCCAAATGTGAGTAGGGAATTGTGCTAGCAATATCTGCTTTGGCGGTCAAGCTGACATTGGATTACTCCCAGATTGCCGTCCAGCCATCATTTGAAGAAGTCCAAAAGATCGTACAATCGACCAAAGGAAAGGCCAATGCGCCCAATCTGATACCTGTGTGCACATCCATACCCTCCTCCCGACTCACTCCTTCCACGATATACCTCAAGGTCGCAGCCAAGTCGAAGCTGTCCTTTCTGTTCGAGTCAGCTGCAACCTCAGAGACCATTGGAAGATACAGCTTTGTTGGTGCGAATCCGCGCAAGACACTCGTATCTGGTCCGAAACATGGACTCGAGGCGGATCCTCTGCCTCAGCTTGATAAGGAGCTTTCCCAGTACCGCATCGCAGACATCTCATCTCTACGTCTCCCGCCTCTCACCGCCGGAGCGATTGGATATGTGGGCTATGACTGTGTAAAGTACTTTGAGCCAAAGACGAAGAGACCCATGAAGGACATCTTGGAAGTGCCAGAGAGCCTTTTCATGCTCTATGACTCGGTAGTTGCGCTCGACCACTTCTCCCAGAAGGCCGTGGTGATCAGCTATCTCCATGTGCCGACAGGCGAGTGCTCGGATGATGCGCTTCAAGCGGCGTATGACGAGAGCAAGCAAGAACTTGCAAAGCTGGTGCAAGTGTTGAAGAGCAAGGAGACTCCAGAGGTACCGCAGAAGAAGATCAGGTTGGATCACGAATATGCCAGCAACATCGGTCGTGAGGGATACGAAAGGCATGTAACTCGGCTGAAGAAGCACATTGTGAAGGGCGATATCATCCAGGCCGTTCCCTCACAGCGCATCGCACGGCCGACCGATCTGCACCCTTTCAACATTTACGAACATTTACGCACTGTCAACCCTTCGCCTTACCTATTCTACTTGGACTGTGAGGACTTTCAGATCATTGGCGCCAGTCCAGAAGTACTTGTGAAAGAGGAGGCTGGCCGCATCATCACCCATCCGATCGCAGGTACTATAAAACGTGGTACGACACCTGAAGAGGACATGGCACTCGCAGACACACTCCACAGCAGCATCAAGGATAGAGCAGAGCACGTCATGCTCGTCGATCTGGCAAGGAACGATGTCAATCGCGTATGCGACCCGTTGACAACAAGAGTGGACAAGCTTATGGTCGTTCAGCGATTCAGTCACGTGCAGCATCTCGTTTCTGAAGTGTCAGGTGTACTCAGACCGGGCCAGAATAGATTCAATGCTTTCCGCTCCATTTTCCCAGCCGGCACGGTCAGCGGCGCACCCAAAGTCAAAGCGATGGAACTTATTGCTGAGCTTGAGGGCGAGAAGAGGGGAGTCTATGCTGGCGCAGTCGGCTACTTCGGATACAACAGCGTTAATCCTGCTACCGGAGAAGAAAGAGAAGGCGCAATGGACACATGCATTGCATTGAGGACCATGATGACGAAGGGCGGCGTTGCATATCTTCAAGCCGGAGGTGGCATCGTATTTGATAGTGACGAGGGGGAAGAGTATCAGGAGACCATCAACAAGCTTGCGGCGAATATGCGATGCATTGAGCAGGCCGAGAGGATACATTTCAGTGAGCAGCAAGATGTGCTCTCGAATGGTGCAATAGACGCTGCTCAGACAGGACCAGCTAAGGTAGATATTGCTGGTTAGAGGTCAGCACTATATCTCAATCGGATTCAAGAAGATGTGGCACAAACCCATTCCAACTGGCCTCCTCGTGTATCATTCCCTCGCTCCACCGCTTGTACAGCGCAAACGCCCGAGACTTCTTGCTCATCTAATCGTGACCTTTTCTCAGGAGGAGAACAGCACAACACAGTCGCCGCCTGCCAAGATGCGGCCAAATCAACAATCCAGACATCATGTTGTCCACCACCTTCGCATTCGCCCATGACACATTTCGGCCCGTTCAATGCTTCCTCTGCGCCTACGGACTCGCGGCTCAACTTTGCAGCTGCTGGGATACCGCCTGGGGCTGATGCACTTGTCTTCATAGGCCAAGGGATTTGCGTCCTTGTAGAAGGAGCAGTGTGACGTAGAGCAGCGAGAGGTGGTAGGAGTCGTAGGTACGCTTGGGGGCCTTCTCCACGAAGCGACGAGCGATGTCAGTATCTCCGACGTCCTAGTAAGCGCTACACCAGTCCATGTATCCTCAGCTACGTTCGTGTAGCCAATCTTGGAGCTTCCATGTTGATCTTCTTTCTTGAGCTGCGCTCTCTCTTCTCGCAATCTCTCACCACGACGCTCCCAGTTCGGCAGAACTGTACAGGCATGCCCTTCAGAGCCTGCAACACCACACTGGCATGGAGCGGGAGCGATGGGAGATATAAGCGATACCAACCATACTCGAACGCAACGGCTCGCGGACCGCAAAGTCGCCCATTGATGCTGAACCGTATAGAAATCACCAGGGAAACAACGTTGGCACGGAGCAACAAGATCGTCGGAAGTACATCGTCGGCTCCTCAAGCGTGAGAGCTACAACCTCAGGCAGGGCATCGGCACGAAGGATCGTAATCGCTGCGAAGATGAACCGGTTCACTCCTGACAAGCACTACAGCACCACGTCAAGCAGCAAGAGCAATCCACTCGCCGCGAAGATGCTGCAACAAGCAACCACGGAAGAGGTAGCTATGATAAGACCTCGGCGGCGTGCAGTCCCGCATGGAAATGTAAGCGGTATTCTCGTCGCGACGATGGCATCTGCCCAAGCGCTCCTTGACGGAAAGCGCAGAGTGGATGGCATGCATCACAGCACAGGCGTCGAAGCAATTCAAGGCTTCGCGAGAATCCTAACACCGAACCGCTCCTCGACTGCGATCTCGCGAAATGCACAGAGCGATTGCCTCCATCACAGCATCAGCAACCTCAGTCGCATCCGAGAAAACATCGGCAGGAGATGAAAGCGCCAAGATCTGTCAATGAAACTGATGCACCGACTCTCTCGAAAAAGGGTTGTATAATTGTACAGGGCCCCGTCCTTCGCCCTATACCGTCGACCTCACCATCTCAAACGTCTTCGTCGTAAGAGATAAAATGGCCGTCCGTTGCAACTACTTCTAAAAATCCCCCCCCTCTACTTCCCACATTCCCACCTTCCCAACTCTCAAGCAGTTCCGTAAAGAGCCCCGTCCTTCGCCCCATACCGTCGGTCTCACCTTCTCAAACTTCTTAAGAGATTATGACCGTCCGCTGCTTAATTTTCAACCAACCCAAACCAAGGCTCCAGGGCTCTGGATCGCAGCCAAAAAAAAAAAAAAAAAAAAAACCTCTGATGCCCCGCGAAACGAATCTAAGGGGCTTTGTTGAACCAGGTAAGCCTCTGGTGTCCGAGTGAAATTTCAGCCTAGCAGCCATTTCCTTTCCATCCGTTAAAGATGGACAGGCGTGCTTCGAGCTTGTCGTAAGGAAATCACCGGTTTTCTCTGATCCGGCCTAGCAGATGCTTCGAGCTTCGGATTTTTGCTTTCTCCTCGACAGTTCTGTCTCTCAAAATATAGCATAGCAATCCAACTTCCTTCAACATCAAAAAAAAATTCCTCACTCCTTTGGACCTTTTCCAACAGCGAATCTCATCTTTGGAGTTCTTTCCGGTACTACTGTGTGTGACCTGTAGTATGAAACTCCTCTTCTCTGTAGAAGCAATCATGGTGTTTCAAGCGATTTGTAATGGGTCTCGGGCCAAGCGTGAAGTTAGACACGTAGGCTGACATTGGAGGTGCAGTTCTCTCTTGTCTTTGTCTTTGCTGCGCTTTATAACCCGTGGGTTTGTTTTGTTTTAAAACAAACTCAATGGCCACCCTGAGAACCAACCGTATTGGGACCCGGCCTTTTGTTTGAGTTGGTTTCGGTTCAGAAAATTTGTGGTTTCGTGAGTTTCTAAAAGGTGGGTTGAGTCACGATGGCTTTTTGGGTTCTTCTCGTACGACGGGGTGTCTCGATGCGACTTCGATGACGGAGGCATACAAATCAGTGGATGTTCTGATTTTAGTCGTGGTTTTCCAAAAGGTGTGTTGAGATACGACGGCTCTTGATTTGTCCGTAACGAGGTGCGTTGTCGATGCGTCTTCGACCCGCTGTAGCCAAATCCGAAATTGAAATTTCAGTAACTCGGTGGATGTTCCGATATTGTTTCTACTGTTCACCATGCGTGACGCAGTAGAGCCATGTGAGGTTGATGTGAACATGGCTTTCAAGTCTTGCAAATCTTCTCACGCCTTTGAAGGAAACGAAACGGCTGTGAGGTGCGGCTCGATGCGACTTCGATCGCCACAAGACTTACGTGCCGAAGACACGGTTTGGGTGCAGGGATGTGACTTTTTCTGCAACGGGAGGGTGTCGGATCATCTCATGCGAACAGAGCTAACCTTATGCTCGATGAGGGACTTCGACCGGCCGGTGACAGTAACGTCATTTCTCGGCCTGTGATCTTGCCTAGCAGCCTTTTCTTGTACTTTTGGACGCGGTGATCTCGCGGAGCGGTAAGGATGGCTCAGTAATGGTCTGCTTCAGGCGCGGGATCGGGGTTTTGTTTCTTTCCTCGGAAGTGCCGGAATTGGACATCGGCGTCGTTTTTCATCATGCGTTCTGAAAACGAATCCGAGGCGTCGATGATGGGTTTATACTGACCCAGTTCAGTCTTCGAAGGCCGCCTCTCTTCCGCACGAGAGCTAGCACATCGGTGGTGAATGGTCTGTGACCTGACCGTTCGTTTGTCGTCGTTGAGCAGACCAACCTGGAGATGACCCAGTTTTGTCGGCGGCTCCGCGTTTGGACGCGTCCCATCGGGAAAACGACTGGGGTGATCGAGAGCGCGGTTTCTTCGCGAAAAGGTCTTGGGCAAGCTCTTAACGTGTCGAGATTTCATGTGCCCACCAGCAACCGCGTTATAGACTTACGCTGTGCCAGGCCATGTGATCCCTCTTATTCGCCAGCAAACCCAGCCCAACAATGGCCGCGTTGTAGACTTAAGCCAATGTCAGACCGTGGTGCTTGATGTTACCAGTAATCCCAGCCCAGCAATGACCGCGTTGTAGACTTACGCCCATGCCAGACCAAGAGGTCATGTATAGCCCAGCAGTCGCCGCGTTCGAGACTTACGCGATGCCAGACCAACACAATCCGTTGCCAAATACCAGCCCAGCAGTCACAGCGTTCGAGACTTACGCAATGCCAGACCAATACGATACGTTACCAGTATACCCAAGCTCAGCAGCAACCGCGTTCGAGACTTACGCTGTTGCCGAACCGAAGTGAATCATTGCCGGCGAACCCAGCCCAACAACTACCGCATTCGAGACTTACGCAGTGTGAGACCGGATAAAGGAGACGTGCCGGCCCAGCAAGAACCGCGTTTGAGACTTACGCCTTGCCAGACCAGAACTTTCGAGCTTGGTTGTCCTTTAAGCGACCGCTTTTGCCCTGGAGAGTCGATCGGGGTGCAGACATTTTGTGTCTGCGAAGTTCAGATCCATCGGGAGAGCGATGTCCATACGATCTGAGAGTGGCGACAATACGCCCAGCCCAGCAAGCAACTGCGTTCGAGACTTACGCTGTTACCAGACCGAGTGAAAATTGCAAACCCAGCTCAACAGCAACCGCGTTCGAGACTTACGCTGGTGCCGAAGCGAGAGCTGCGTCCAGCCCAACAGCAGTCGCTTTCGAGACTTACACTGTTGTCAGACCGGATCAACGTCTGCCGTTTGCGAAAGCGGAAAACAAGTGGACTCGATAATCCAGGACTTGTCCGCGATTTTTCCTGGCGTCGAAGTGACTCTGGGATGTCACGGGATTCGATCGCCTTTGTGGAATTTTTTGGCACTGCTCGAAATTGTTCGAGCGAAGCCGGATGTTGAGAGTGAAGAATGCCCAGTCCTTTAGGGACAGCATGAATGGGTCCAGACTCTCTCATTGTCGGAAGGGTGTGGCCTTCCTGGAGCCGTGGAGCTCCTGACTTCCAGAGAAGGGAAGTCATTGGCTGCGAACGTTGCCAGCCTTGCGAACGCGCGCCGCTGGATTCTTGGTGAGCAGCTTCTCGTCTTTTGACGAGCGCCTGCCACCCCTGCGGCGTTTGCGACGCTGGGAATTGCGCTTGACCATGGCTTCACTGAACCTTGGTGATGCGACAAGAGCTATTCGTGCTCTGTCTTTGTCGGCAGCTGCTTTGATGGCAGCATGCCTCTCCTGCAGCGCTTCGAGACGCATGCTGCGGAGGACGAAGCGGATGTCTTCGAAGGCCGTGATCGGCCTGAGATGCTGTGGGTGGAGTGGCATATGCCGGAACCTCTTGATTGCGAGAGTATTGCATCCGTTGAAGTCCGGTCCAAGTGCCTCCTCGAACGACGGGAATGTGTCGTCAGGGTCGTCTTCTCCCGAAGGCGTGGAGGGAGTCGCCAGAGACCAGGAATCGACACCCTCAGGGAGCGCGAAATCCGGCATCGCCAAGTCATTTGGCGTCTCGCGATGCGCCATGTCTTCCAACGTCTTGCGAATAGCAAGGTTGTCTGGCGCCTCGACCCGGAGGTTTGCAAAAGGGTTGCAAAGAGGAGTGAATGAAGTCATTTTTCCCAACTTCAAAGTCTTGAATGGTTTTGGATGTGAATTTTTTTCTTTTCAGCACAGTGACTCTGCCCCTGGCCTTGTGAAAAGTCGGAGTAAGGCGAAGATCTGCACAGATGCGACGCACTCTCGAAATGTAATCTGCGATTCTGCGATGCGTAGTGACACTGCCTCCTACTCTCGGCTGAATGCTGTGTGATTACTGTAATCTGCCGTTCTGCGATGCGTAGTGACGTGACAATGTCTGCTACTCTTGGCTGAATGCTGCGATTACTGCTGTGTTCTGCTGTTCTGCGATGCGTAGTGACAATGGTCTGCTACTGTTGGCTGAATGCTGTGAATACTGCTGGAAGCTGATGCTATGCTGAAGGGGGAAAGAAAGAAGAAGAGAGGAGGGGGGAGCAGGAATACTTATACCCAGCCTCCCAGCCTGCTTCGTGTCCTCCCAGATGAACCACTCGCTGTCCACCCGACGATAACAGCTGTGTGAGCGTATAGAATAGCAATTAGTAGTAGTGGGCACCCGTGACTTCATGATAACAGCTGTGTGAGCGGGTAGAATAGGAATTAGTCACAGTGAGTGGCGGTGACTTCAGCAGGAGCCATGGATGGTAGAATGGAAAGTGCCTCATCGCATGAAGGACGACAATGTGGGCATACGCGGATGCAATCTTGTCTCGACCAGTGCAAAGGCGGTATCTGCTGGTCCCGGATGGCGAAAGCTGGTGTTGGAATGAATGCAGCAAGGCCAAGTCATCAAGCCACGCGGGATCTCGAGGTGTTGGCGTGTTCATAGTAGACTTTGAAGCCCGGCGAGGCTGTGGGTGCACCGGAAGAAGTTTTTCCAGTCGCAGTTGCCGTTACTAATGTGCTGTGCTGTCGGGGGGAAAGGTGCGCTGGCCAATGCCCTGTCGTCAAGTGAGCTTTTGTCAAGTTCAGTTCTCGCAGCAGCAGCAGCAACCGTGGCAGTGAAAGTCCACTTGCCGAGTGCTATGCGACTACCTCATAAGCAAGCAGGAAGTTCCATCACATGAAGTCGTTGCGATTCGGCTCCAGGCCCTCCCTCATTTCCGGCGCCAAGACCCGCCCGCTCGGATCGCAGTGTGTCGATGCTCACGACTTTCTTCGCCCAGCGCACATGTGATTGGCAGCGCAGCTGCCAATCTAGACACCGCGGCCACCGCCCGCGAAAATCCAAGTTGTCCGCTAAGACCGAAATGATTGGCTGAGAAATTTCGCAGAAGTAATATGCAATCAAAGATTGAAGGGAAATTTGACTTACCCCGGATTTCAGCGTAGAACGTCAATCGAAACAAAGATTAAAGGGGAATTTAACTTACCCCGGATTTCTTAGCTTATTAGCTAGGGTATTAGCTTGATAGTAGTAATATTTAATTCAAGATTTAAGTACATTTCCTATTAATTGCGTATAAATAAAAAAAATAGCTAGTGTAGGACTAGTGTAGGACTCGAACCTACGACAAGTATATTTCCTATTAATTACGTATAAATAAAAAAAAATAGCTAGTGTAGGACTCGAACCTACGACCTCTTAACCCCCATCGATCTTATAACTCCTTTAAGACATATACCTTTATATAGCGGGGACTATATTAAGTAGTATAGCCGGGAGAAATAGAATCATTAATAGTTAAGAATCATACCACTAGACCAACTAGCCGATATATATAGAATGGAAACTAATACTCTCTATATACTTATAAAGTAGGAGCTAATAGCTCGATTTCCATGAAAATTTCACGTTTGATAGAACCGACCCGCGCGGTTCTAACGGTGTAATTTTCATTGAAATCGAATCAATATTCATTGAGATATTAACCGCCGAAGTTAGAGCCAACACTAGCCAACACCTACTAACACTAAATTCGAAGGTAGTCGATTTCCATGAAAATTTCACGTTTGATAGAACCGACCCGCGCGGTTCTAACGGTATAATTTTCATTGAAATCGAATCAATATTCATTGAGATATTAACCGCCGAAGTTGGAGCCAACACTAGCCAACACCTGCCAACACCAAATTCGAAGGTGGTCGATTTCCATGAAAATTTCACGTTTGATAGAACCGACCCGCGCGGTTCTAACGGTATAATTTTCATTGAAATCGAATCAATATTCATTGAGATATTAACCGCCGAAGTTGGAGCCAACACTAGCTAACACCTACTAACACCAAATTCGAAGGTAGTCGATTTCCATGAAAATTTCACGTTTGATAGAACCGACCCGCGCGGTTCTAACGGTATAATTTTCATTAAAATCGAATCAATATTCATTGAGATATTAACCGCCGAAGTTGGAGCCAACACTAGCCAACACCTGCCAATACTAAATTCGAAGGTGGTCGATTTCTATGAAAATTTCACGTTTGATAGAACCGACCCGCGCGGTTCTAACGGTGTAATTTTCATTGAAATCGAATCAATATTTATTGAGATATTAACCGCCGAAGTTAGAGCCAACACTAGCTAACACCTACTAACACTAAATTCGAAGGTAGTCGATTTCCATGAAAATTTCACGTTTGATAGAACCGACCCGCGCGGTTCTAACGGTATAATTTTCATTGAAATCGAATCAATATTCATTGAGATATTAACCGCCGAAGTTGGAGCCAACACTAGCCAACACCTGCCAACACTAAATTCGAAGGTGGTCGATTTCCATGAAAATTTCACGTTTAATAGAACCGACCTGCGCGGTTCTAACGGTGTAATTTTCATAGAAATCGAATCAATATTCATTGAGATATTAACCGCCGAAGTTAGAGCCAACACTAGCCAACACCTACTAACACCAAATTCGAAGGTGGTCGATTTCTATAAAAATTTCACGTTTAATAGAACCGACCCGCGCGGTTCTAACGGTGTAATTTTTATTGAAATCGGATTAGTATTTATCGAGATATATATAGGATACTCCGTATTCTATAGCTATCTAGTCTAGAGGCGCCCTAATATACTAGCCTATAGGGTACTAAATATTAGCCTAATCGGAGGGGCTATAGTAAGGCTCTAGGGCGTCTAGTAGGTATATCGACTTTTTTTTATACTAGACGTACAATTTTCGCTAAGTCTACGAGTTGCGCGCGTTTTAAGAGCGCTCGCGAGGCAGGGTCGCCCCCGAAGTAAGGGTTTCCTATATAAAAGTGGCCGGCTAGCGGACCTACTTTGGGAGCGGAACCGCCTTATATAGAAATCGTATCCTAGCACGTTCGGAGGATATGTATATAGGAGTAGTATTTTAGATTCTTTAAAGGAACTATTTTACTGTCTTATATACGTCAAGGAGTATACCTTTAAAAACCCCTTTCGCCGAGGGAAACTAGGTACATTTACTACGGTCCTAGATCGAAATTTACCTAGGATCTATATAATATGGATTCTAATTCGGATACTACTCGGGATCGAGTACAAAAACAATGTTCGAGGTGTAAAACACAACGACCTCTAAGCGATTTTAATCGAGAGGGTAGGCAGTCCTATAAGACCTGTCTTACATGTCGCGAGAAACAGGCACGCAAAAGGCGGCTACAAAGGCGTTCGCGTAGCCCTACTATTAACGTAGAAGCCCCTAATATTTATCGGAGAGGTCGGGACGAAACCTCTATTGAAAGGGAGCAAAGACGGGCTATCGCGAGAGAGGACCGCGCAAATCGGGCGTTACGATCTACTAGGGCTCCCTTACTTGCCCGCGATATAAATTCATTTACCTGTAGCGGCTGTAATATACCTCGGCCCTATAGAGAATGTCGGGTAGTTAATTCTACCCTCTGCTCGTATTGTTCGAATCCCGGTATTTCGGATATTACTACTGAGCTAAAGTAGTGCGAAACGGGTAGCCACTTTACTACCCGATCGGAATTTCAGGCCGGTAGTCTCGAATATAGTTACTGCCGGCAACACGGTATCTTTCCCTCTACGATTCCTAGCTCTAGTAGGGCTTCCGAGTCGTCGAGGTCTCGAATGAATAGGCGTTCTCTTAATCGAATTCGCGAGGCAGCCCAGGCTACTCGCGAACTAGATGAGGGTAATCTTAGCCTTAAAAACGCCGAAACACTAGAACAACGTCGTACTCGACCGGCTCTATCTAATACCGACTTCGACCGGTGTATACGATTTAGCCGATAGGGAGATACTATATCTTAGATACGGTGTCAAATATGCCCCCGCCGCTGGTTAGATCTTAAGCTAGATCCTACTACCGGCGCTTGTAGCTCTTGTTTAAAGGCTATTAAGTCGAACCCCCCTCGAATTCCCCCATTCTCTAGGGCAAATAATATGGACCCGGGCGAGCTACCGGTAGATTTGCCTAAGCTTAGCGATATAGAACAGCTCCTAATCGCTAGGGTCCATACTGCCGTTAACGTACTTACGGTCCGGGGCCAGCAGTATAAGTACCGCGGACATGTCGCTTATTTCCTTCGCGATATAGTCTCTGTTTATAACAAACTGCCGCGACTACCTAATAAGGTAGATATACTATTACTTAGGCCTCGGAACCTAAATACTAATGAGATTGCGTCCTTTAATCGCGAATTCCGCGTTCGTAGGCAGGCTATTAAGTTGTGGTTAGAGTATTTAAAGGATAATCATCCCGGATATTCTGATATCGAAATAGACCCTACGCTATTGTCTCAGCTTCCGCAAGATAATAGCGTATTAGGTCAAATTCAAACCGAGTTAGTAGAGTCCGATGAAACTACTACTAGCGATCGGCTACAATATTTAGATACTACCGGCGAGGACGAGGAATTTCCTATTGAAACCGCCGCTGTCCCGCAATTAGGGCAAACCCGGGATCCTAATCAAACCCTACTAGATGACCTACGGTCTGTAGAGAGTATAGCAGGGGGGGATAATCCCGAGGTTAGCCGGGTAGGCCCCTAGAATCCGACCGAAGTTAGCCGGGGACCCCCCGGGACGAGTCTACATCGATTAGCCCAGCCTCGCAGTCTACCCCACTTAACGTGGCCCCATTTACAGGCGCGACCTATCGACGAGTGGGATACTAATAGTAGCCTTCTATCACTTGCCTTTCCGTACCTATATCCTACAGGGCAGGGCGATTTTTATAGCCCTCGCGAAAGGACAGTTGGTTTTAAGGACTATATTCAAGCCCTACTATACTATTACGACGGTCGATTTGGTTCCCATACTAGCTGGCGGTATACGGTATTTAATATCTATTACCGAAGCTTAACTCGTAGCCAGTCTACGTACCTTGCCCGTAGTCTCGAAGTTGCTAATAGCCTTACAAAGGAGCAACTACGGGAGGCCTTACTAAACCCGGAGTCCCCGGATTCTAAGTCTATTTTAGACACAATTACAAGGCACGGGCGGTCCCTAATTGGTACGAGGCCGTATATGGGCGCCCGCCGAATGGAACTAGAAGCGATAGTTCGGTCTCTAGGATGTCCGGCGCTTTTTGGAACCTGTAGTCCCGCCGATCTACAGTGGGACCATTTACTTCGGTTAAGTCCGTTCTATAACGAATGGAAAACAGGTAGTTCGGCCGATTCTATCCGTCTAGCACGGGAGTTTCTTAAGGACTATCCGCATATCGTAGTAGATCTATTTAAGCGTCGGTTAAAGCTCTTGTTTAAGACTGTCCTAGAGCCTAAATTTAGGGTATCTGACTCATGGATTCGGTTTGAGTTTCAAGGGAGAGGTAGTATTCACGCGCACTTTTTTCTTTGGATAGACGAGCTACCATCGATTAGTGTTACTACTGACGAGGGGCGTTCGGCACTTGCTACACGTTGGGATAGACATATCGTTGCCTTAAATCCGGATACTAGTCGGCAGGGTGCCCCTATTGGCCGTAGTGCTATAAATTCGGATACCTCGGAAATAGAAAACAATCTCGAGTTTCTCTCGGATCTTGTAAACCGACTTCAGCGGCACTCGTATAACGATTATTGCCTACGCCGTAAGAAGGGACAAGATGCGGCCGATACTACGAAATATTGCCGGTTTCACTTTCCGCGTACTATCCTAGAGAGGGCCGAGGTTTCTAATCGCTATAACGACAAGTTTGTTACATATATTGCCGAGTGTAACGATCAGAACCTTAATCACTTTAATCCCCTTTTAACGATGGCCTGGAGAGCGAATACCGATCTTACTCCGTGTACCGATATTAAGGCAGTACTATAATATATTGTTAAGTACTGTTCGAAAGCCGAGGTTGCTACAAAGCCCTATTCAGAACTTATACGGGATATCCTGCCCCGTATATCTGATAGGAGGCCCTTAGTCTCGCTTGCCGCTAAGCTACTTAATAAGCTAGTTTCTGAAAGAGATTGGTCCGCACAAGAGGTTTCGTTTATTCTACTAGGTTATAATTTAGTAGATTGTACGCGGCAGTTCGTTAACCTCGACTGTAGACCGCAGGCAGAGCAACAGGTACCATTTAGGCTAAACGACCTCGGCGAGGGGCACCCCCAGCAGACTGCGCGTAGGACGATCTATATAAAGTATAGCGATCGATAGGAAGTATACGCTACTGTTTCGCTCTTCGAGTTCGCGACTAGATTTAATCTAGGCCGGAATCCGCCTACGAGGTTAGCGGATAGAAATCCCGACCGGATTCTTCGCTATATCCCGCTATATCCTAGCGATACTAGCGATCCGAAGTACGCGCAGTACTGTCGGTTTAAGGTTGTACTACACGTCCCTTGGATAGTATATCCAGTACTACCCTTCCGATTCCCAAACTCGCCTATTTCTTATACTACGTAGCCGGCTGCCTACCGGGAATTAGAGCGCCGGGAGTCGCAGTATCCTACACTTAGGAGGGACTATTACGGCCGTCTAGCCGAGGAGAACGAGGATTTTGAGGACGAGTTCGAGGAGGAATATCCTATTACCGAGGATGAGGAGGCTATATTTAACGAACTCGGGAACGAGCATCCTAGCGATAATAATCGGATTCGCGAGGAGCTCGAGTTAGGACAGCGGGGTATTGATATTTCTGCTAACTGGAGTCCCTACTGTAGCCGTTTTAAGGATACTATACCCGAGGTTTACGAACCGCTAGCTCGGAATAACTATTGGCGGCGGTTAAAGGAAAGTTCGACCTCGAATTTAGATGTCGAATCTCAGGCATCCAACGCCTATCTATCACTAAATCCGGGGCAAGCGGCAGTATATAGTGTCTTTGTTAAGAACTACGAACAGTTTGTCCGAGAGTTTCCATTCGGTACCCGCTTAGGGGCGCCCGCCAACTCCGAAGGCGCCCCGCAGCTATTAATTAATCTCGACGGCGAGGCGGGTACCGGAAAGTCCTATGTAATCGAGCTACTCTCGGCTCGGTTACAGGCTCTTGCGCGGCGTACTGAAGGTAGTACTCGAAGTCCTATTGTTAGACTTGCCCCTACTGGGGCAGCGGCGTTTAATATCGATGGCTATACTATTCATTCCTTCTTTAATCTACCTATTCAAGTCGATCCTATCTTAGACGAACTTGGAGACGAGGCTAGAAAGGTCTGCCGCCGACGGTTAGAAGGAGTGCGTTTTATAGTAATTGACGAGAAATCTATGCTTAGTATTCGTCTACTAGGTTGGATTAATCAGCGCCTATTCGAGATCTTTCCTGAAACTAAGGCCTCTACCGACTTTTTTGCCGGGTTTAGTATTCTTCTAGCCGGGGACTTCTGTCAGCTTCCGCCCGTCGCGGCTACCGCTCTCTTTACTACTAAGCGTTTATATAACGCTATAGATATCTCCGGTCGTAATTGCTACCGAGCCTTTAAGTATACGCTACGTTTGTCACAGGTTGTCCGGCAATCCGGGCAGGATAAGACTGCCCTACAATTTAAGGATGCCCTACAAGCCGTCCGGGTTAATAAGGTAGAAGATAGGCACTATAATCTTCTTAGACAGCGTACGTTTACGCCCTTCGGGGAGGCAATACAGAGAGACTTTAAGTCTGCTATCCGGCTTTACTCCTATCGTACTACGGTAGAGCAGTTTAATCGTACGCAACTCTTAGCTAGCGAATATCCGATACTTCGTATTAGCGCTAAGCACGACTCTATTTCGAGTAGTCGGCTTGACGAGAAAGAGTTTCAAGGACTCTATTCCGAGCTATACTTAGTTATTGGATGTCCGGTACTTCTATGTCAGAATATCTGGACGGAGATGGGTTTAGTTAATGGTAGCCGCGGCCAACTATATAGTATTCTCTGGGACGAGGACGTAGAGAGTCCCCGGGATACTATGCCTCGCTGTCTACTCGTTTATTTTCCCGAGTTTCGTGGGGTTGGACTAAACGAGCAGATCGACGCTCGGGGGGGGGCCCGGAAGGGTGCGGTTGTGCCTATCTTTCCCGTACGGAGGGCACGCGGTACTTACGGTACTACGGAGACACAATGGCGCGAGCAATTCCCTATAGTAACCTGCTATGCGATTACGATTCATAAGTCGCAAGGTATGACTTTAGATCGGGTTGTCGTAAACCTTAGGGAGAAGCAAGTATCTCCCGGGGCATTCTACGTAGCCTTATCGAGGGTTAGGGCCTATAAGGACCTCGCTATCGAACAAGACTTTGTAAAGTCGGATATTACTTTTGGTATCTCCGATATTACGAAAGATAGGGATCTAGATTGGCTAGAACGGACGAAGCAACTCCTATCTGTCGAAATTACTAGCCCTACTACTACGCTACGTAGTATACGTACACAAAGTCTAGCCTTTGGTTCGCTAAGGTCTATTCCTTCAGTCTCGACTAGGAAAACACCTTCTACCCTCCGTAAGAGTATCGATCCTTCGCCGGTTCGGATTCCACCTATCCTCCGGCCGTCTTTAAGGGATACTAGGCAGAGGAGTCCGTTACGGCATGGAACTACGCAGGAGGAATTATGGGGTGGCTCGGTATC
This sequence comes from Pseudocercospora fijiensis CIRAD86, assembly GCF_000340215.1. Taxonomy (NCBI): domain Eukaryota; kingdom Fungi; phylum Ascomycota; class Dothideomycetes; order Mycosphaerellales; family Mycosphaerellaceae; genus Pseudocercospora; species Pseudocercospora fijiensis. The sequence goes on from NW_006921532.1 coordinate 11,111,870, forward strand.
GCCGGATTTATCACCTAGCCCGGCGGATCCTAGCCCTACGTTACTACCGAGGCGAAGAGCGCCTACTATACCCCGTCCGGAGGGGCCCCCGGAGGAGTACCTAATAGCTGGTGGGATAGGAGGTAGTAGTCCTATACCGGAGTTAGGTTTCGAGGAGGAGGAGTACTTTGTATATTAATCTACTATATATGGTTTTGTACTTAGGCGGCGCTATATCGGAGTTAGGTTTCGAGGAGGAGGAGTACTTTGTATATTAATCTACTATATATGGTTTTGTGCTTAGGCGGCGCTATATCGGAGTTAGGTTTCAACTTTCGAGGAGGAGTACTTTGTATATTAATCTACTATATATAGTTTTGTACTTGGACGGCGTTTATAATAGGCTGTAACTACTAAGAGGAAATTCTATTATCGAGTTCCTATCTAAGTAACTTAACAAGTTGCTAGACTATTGTACTAACTCGCGCGGCTCTAATTCTATAATTTAAGTAAACGTATATATTTCTTTGATTTTCGAATATATCTAGGGTTTATAACGGACTAAGTTGTCCGGTAATAACGGTATAGTTTCTACTAATATTGTCCTAATCTATCCTAATACTCTTATAATATATTATATACTAGCATTATAAATATATCCCCTTAACTAGTATATTTAATTTCTATATATACGTTTATATTTCCCCTTGCTATATATACTATCTTATATATTATATATATATATATAGACTTATAGTATAATTTTTATTAGAATCGTATTAATACTAACACATATACTAACCGAATACTAGACTCTAAATCCGATAGTCGTCGATTGTAGTTAAAATTTAGGCTTTAACGATTGTAATAATAAAATATTGTTCGTAGTTAATCTCCTCTACCTTAGTCTTTTTTTTTTAAAAAAAAAAAAAGCCAACCAAACACCCTCCGGAAGTACCTATTCCCGACCCGTATAGCTTCAACGTGTGCTATATTATAGCGTAGAATCAGCTACACGGTCGGGGGATTACAGTCCTACTCGGGAATACAGAATGGTAAACACTGTGAGTAGCCGGCCAGCCCCTGCTCCCCCGGAGGGGCCCTCAATAAAGCGTAGTCTAACGATTGGGCCTCGGGGCGCCCGCATCTACTACCCTCGTTAGTAGTGTATCTGATTGGCTGAACGTCCTCGGGTTTTGCGTGTATATATCTGCCCATCTATGCCAAGAAATCCGGGGAAGCTGATATAGCTCAGCTGGTGGACGCTCGCTTTTTTAAGCAACGCCAAGCCGAAAATTTTCGAACGTGGGTGACCTCTGCGCTGCCACTCTTGGAACGCGCCCGCGGTCCACAACACTTCCTAGTTTTGTCGAGCGTCAATCATGCTTGTTATATGCTGCCTGCCAAAGTCCTGAGGAAAGCGCTCCCGCATCCTTGCAGTGCTGGAAACCAGGATGATCGAGTGAAAGGAGACACGCGTACCCGTATGAAGATCGACTGGGACATCGATCGAGGATTGGTGCTTTGTGGCAAGCTAGAATCTTCGACACCGTGCATATCGCTGGCTCTATCAATCTCGCACACCATCCGGACGCAACTATCGCGAATGCCATGATTGAAAGCTAAGACTATTGCACATCAACGAGCGGTGCATTCACCCGGCAGCACATCGCGCTTTGACGCCTTTCAATACCTGTGTCGCGACCTTTCTATCTGCAGTGACTTCGCACTGCACCGCTCCGAGACGAATGTGTAGTAAGTCGTTGACTGAACTGCAGAGCATGGATACCACAAAGGTAGCAATATACCAGGATCTTCCGCTTGGACGAATCCCAGGACTGAGATACGACGCAGTCTTCTCGACGACTATGATCTTGGACATTTTGAGAAAGACCACGATCCGCAACACACTTTGACTCGAGCTGTGATGCTGCCGGAACTTGCACTGCATGCCATGTTATATCCGGGGCCGGTATGATTATTCATTGGAGCAGAGTGTTGCTCTGTTCAGATCATGCCAATGGCTGATAGTGCGGAGTTGTATCCCCGCGGGCTTATTATATAACCGCTGACTAATGCATTCCATGCAGATCTGCCGCGATGGAGCCGCGACCTGACGATCACAGCCTATGACGACACGTGAACATTAAACAGCACTGCTGGAAGGGAAGGCATTGACCAACGTCGGCATGACAAATACACCACTCTTGCCATCTGAAGTACATGTATAAATCAAGACTTCCCCCATTTTCGTGAGCGTTCCAGCAAACCCACCCAACCAACACTTTACGGCCTGCTCTACCTCGCTAGCATGTCGACCTCACACCACAACATCAGCGAGAAGCCAGCCTTCACGCCAGACCATCACAAGAACCTCGCATCGCCCGCCGTTCCGTACTTCACACCACTGCAAGACCCTCCCGCAGGTACCGCGCTTCTTGTGGACGGCCAGAAAGATGTCCCAAAACTCTTCAGACCTCTCAAGTTGAGAGGCTTGGTATGTGCAAGTCTTTCTAGTGATCAACTGTCCCTCACACTGACAATCTCTAAGACCCTTCAAAACCGGATTATGCTGAGTCCTCTCTGCCAATACAGTGCTGAGAATGGTCACTTTACTATGGTTGGCCACAATGTGCCATAGTTGAACTTCATAAATCTAATGCTCGAACAGTGGCACAAGACGCATATCGGCGGTATTGTCCAGCGAGGTCCAGGTCTCACTTGCATTGAAGCCACAGCAGTAACTCCACAAGGTCGAATCACACCCGAAGATAGCGGACTGTGGCAAGACAGCCAAATCGCACCTCTCAAAGAGGTTGTCGACTTCGCACACAGCCAGAACCAGAAGATCATGATCCAGCTCGCTCACGCCGGTCGCAAAGCCAGCACCGTCGCACCATGGCTCAGCTCCGGCGACATCGCCGGCGAAGATGTCAACGGCTGGCCAAACGACGTCTACGCACCCAGCGCAATCCCATGGAACGAGAAACACGCAAACCCAAAAGCAATGACCCTCGAAGACATCACAGCCTTCAAAAAAGCCTTCAACTCCTCCGTAAAACGCGCCCTCGCCGCCGGCTTCGACGCCATAGAAATCCACAACGCCCACGGCTACCTCCTCCACCAATTCCTCAGCCCAGTCTCGAACCACCGCACCGACGCCTACGGCGGAACCTGGGAAAACCGCATCCGCCTCACGCTGGAAATCGTCTCCGAAACCCGCTCCACAATCCCAGACTCCATGCCCTTATTCCTCCGCATAAGCGCCACCGACTGGCTCGAAGAAGAAGAAAATATCCCAGAATCCTGGAAAATCGAAGATACACTAAAACTCGCCCCCCTCCTCGCAGAAAAAGGAATCGATCTCCTCGACGTCTCTTCAGGCGGCAACCATCCAAATCAACATCCTCATGTCCGACCCGCTTACCAAGCTCCTTTCGCTGCAGCAGTAAAGAAAGCAGTCGGGAAGAAAATGGCAGTAGGCACAGTCGGTGCTATCGAGAATGCGAAACTCGCAAACTCGCTCTTAGAAAATGAGAACGAGAATTTGGATTTGGTGATTGTGGGACGAGGGTTTCAGAAGAATCCGGGGTTGGTTTTCGCTTGGGGGGAAGAGCTTGGTGTGAATGTGAATATGCCGAATCAGATAAGGTGGGGTTTTGGTGGTAGAGGGAAGGGGGCGGGTGGGAAGCCGGTTACTGAGGTGGAGGAGTTGATTGGGAGGCCGTGAGGTAGATGATGGAGATGATGCATAGAATATAGACATGACATGACACGACACGTATCGATACCATCATCACACCTTTCATCATTCTCTCTGAGTCAGATTTGGCAGAGAATGACAACAGCAATGAAATAGGAGAGAAATGCGAATGAATTCCGCGAGCTCTTCATCATCTCATGCTCACATCTAGGTTCTTCAACTCAATCTAGCATCTAGGTGTATATCAAAATGCATCACGTCCATCATCATGCATGCTGTCCATAAGTCGTCACCAAACCTCCTCCCAACGTAGGTAGGTACAAGAATCAAAGGATTTCATCATTCCGCAAAACCTCACAAGTCCTTCTCATTGATGCCGTCAGTCTGACTTGCCAGCTCCTCAGCCAGTTCGGCACTCTCATTGCTCTTGATGCGCGCAAGCTGGTCCTGCACGTACTTGTTGATTGGATCATCGGGATCCTCGACTGCTGGTGGACCACGGCCTTGGGAAGCGTCTTCCTTGTAGATGGACCATGAGCGCGAGACCTTGCCGTCTCCATTAGAGAAGACCTCATCGGCTTCGTTCTCGCCGGTGGTGTCGTCGCCGACAGTGTCTCCGTTGGTGTTAGCACTGAAGTCGCTCCTAGCGCCTATGCTACGGGTTCTGTTCAGGGAGCGCTTGAGGTCGGTGGCTTTTTTGGTCATCGACGCGCGACGTTGGCGGGTGAAGGTGTCGTCAAAGTAGTGGGCAGCTGCACTGCCAGGCGTGCGTGGAGTCTGTGGCAGTCGGCAGTTCACACTAAACAAGGTCAGCAATGTAGGACGAGTGCGGAATAAGTGAGCTTACCCAGTGTCTTGGATGATCTTGGCCATGAGACCAGTCCAGCCAGTTTGATGTGTAGCACCAAGACCGCGACCAGTGTCGCCATCAAAGTACTCGAAGAACCAGAGATAGTCCTTCCAGTGAGGGTCAAAGTCGAGCATGTCGTTTCCATCGTGGATGGCTCGGCGTCCAGAAGGATCGGCAGCCATCAAATGCTGCAATCGGTGTTGAAGCTCCTCGGCAACATGACCAAGATGCATGTAGTCGCCTGAGCCAGTCGGGCACTCGACCTTGAAGGAATTGCCGTAGAACATGTAGAAGCGCAACAACGACTCAATAAGCAGAAAGTTGACAGCCAACCAACACGGACCACGCCAGTTGCTGTTGCCACCGAAGAGGCCACTGTCAGAGTCACCAGGGATGTAGCTGACAGAGTAGTTCTGACCGTTGACATCCATCGAGACGGGATGATCCTTGTGGTACTTGGACAATGAGCGGATGCCGGTTGGACTCAGGAACTCCTTCTCGTCAAGCATGTACTTCAGAATCGATCGTAGACGGTCCTCGTTGACAAGCGACAGTAGTAGTCTGTTATCCTTACCACGCTTGGTCATGCTGGCGATATTTCGCGAGACCATCTCATTCTTGTGCTTGATGACCCATTCGAGACGTCTTTTGAAGCCTGGGAAGCGGTCGATCACTTGAGGCTCAAGTGTCAGAGTAGCGTACATGGGGATGAGACCGACCAGGGAGCGGATTCTCATTTGGTGAGTATATGGACCTCCCCACGAAATTGCATCGTAGTAGAAGCCGTCTTCATCGTTCCAGAGAGACTTGGCTTCGGAGCCCTTGCGGTATTGCATCGCGTCGGAGATCAGGATGAAATGCTCGAAGAACTTGGATGCCATGTCCTCGTATATTCTGCGGTACTTGGCAAGCTCGAGTGCAATGTTGAGCATGCACAAGCAGTAGAATGCCATCCAGCCAGTGGCGTCGGCTTGCTCGAGAGTGCCTCCAGTAGGCAGTGGATCGGATCTGTTGAACAGACCAATGTTGTCAAGACCGAGGAAACCCCCCTCGAAGATGTTCTTGCCATTGACGTCCTTGCGGTTGCACCACCAGGTGAAGTTCAGAAGTAGCTTCTGGAAGACACGCTCAAGGAAGTCCAAGTCTTCTCGGCCATACATCTTTCGCTCGATCTTGAATGATCGGAACAGCGACCAAGCGTGCACGGGAGGGTTGACGTCGCCAAAGTTCCATTCATACGCAGGTAGCTGGCCGTTGGGGTGCATGTACCATTCTCGAGTGAAGAGGTCAAGCTGCTTCTTCGCAAATTCCGGGTCGATCATAGAGAGCGGAATGCAGTGGAAAGCAGAGTCCCACGCGGCGAAGAATGGATACTCCCAGGAGTCAGGCATGGAGAGAATATCGTCCAGATGCATGTGCTTCCACTGGGCATTGCGCACTGCCTTTCGCTCTGGTGGGGGAGGAGGCATGGCCGGATCACCGTTGGCCCACTGGTCCCAGATGAAGTGGTAGTATTGTTTACACCACATCATACCGGCGAAAGCTTGTCGCTGAATGTTGCGCAAATCGTCGGCCATTGGCATGGGATTGATCTTGAAGTAGAAGTCGTCGGCTTCGGCAAGACGCTGCTCAATGACCTCGTCGAACCTTTCCTCGTCCAGGTAGCTATCACTGGGCTTGGTGGAAATGCGCATACGGATGACTGCACACTCGCCAGGCGGTACACCATCACCTTGATTGAAAGCGTACCAGGCAGCGCTCTTGGTTCCAGTCTTCTGAGGATTGACGGCCTTGTCATCGCCATTGATCAAGCGCCTGTGGAAGGCATCCTTCACGTAAGGTGTCTTGTTCTTGGATGCGCCGTAGAGCGCCTTGTAGTTGGTGTCATTGTCGGTGAAGAGGAACTCGGGTTCGATGTCTTCCTTACGACCGCAGCAATTTGGAGATGGTGAACATTGAAAGTAATGTTTGCCGAGCTCTCTGTCGTCGATCTCGGCCGACAAGGAGTCCGTTTGCCTGATCGACAAGGAGTCCGTTTGCCTGATGGTAGGCTTGTAATCATCGTAGCCCCAAGCCCAGGTGTTGCGGAACCATACATGTGGCAGAATGTGCAGCTTCGCGGGCTCTGGACCGCGGTTGTATGCCGTCACTCGGAAAAGCAGCTCATCCGGGTTGTCATGCTCTTTCGCGGTCTCAATGAAGATGTCCCAGTACTTGTTGTCTTTGAAAATTCCCGTATCAATCAGGTTGTATTCGCGGTCACGCCGATTGCGTCGAGCATTCTCCTTGATGATGTCTTCGTAGGGGAAGGCGCGCTGCGGGTATTTGTAGAGGTATTTCATGTAGGAGTGGGTGGGGGTGTTGTCGAGATGGAAATGGCATTCCTTGATGCTCTCGCCGTGCACGCCCTGAGGATTCGAAAGACCGAACAAACGTTCCTTGATGTGACCACTGGTGGATATTAGTATCAGGCTGCTTGTGAGGACATGGCAGAGGCATGAGGACACTTACTCCTTCTCGTTCCAGAAAGCAAAGGCAATGTGCATGCGGCCGTGAGTGTCTGATACGCCAGCAATGCCGTCCTCGCCCCAGCGAAAGGTCCTGGCGCGAGCCATGTCATAGGTGAAGGAGCTCCATGCATTGCCATCGGAGCTACGAGGATAGTCAGCAGAAGGACGGTATTGGAAGGAAGAAATGGCGCTTCGACTCACGAGTAGTCCTCGCGGACGGTGGACCACTGTCGCTCAGCGGTATATGGACCATATTTCTTCCAGTACTTGGTGCGCTCACGGTCCTCCTTCAGACGCTGTTCCTCGACGCTGAGCACTTCTTTATCGTCGATGAGAACCATGGCGACGGTCTGAGGCTGCCGGGCAGCTTATGGTTGGGGCTCGTGGTCAATGCAGAGCTGGGGTTCCACGCTTGTAGCTTGCTTGAAATGTCGGGTGTTTGGCAGTGCTGCTTTCTGGCGTCGAGGTGCTGTTTGTCCGCTCCCAGGGAGTGACGGTGAGTGAGCTGGCCTGGGCTGGGCTGGCGATGATGCGGGATTGACAGCTCGATCACAAAAAATGCAGTGGGGAGAATAGCGGTACAAGAGGAGCTGTGCTGGATAGCGGATGCTGTGGTGTGGTGTAAAGAGAGGGATGCTGGCTGGAGACTGGCAAAGAACGAAAGCAATGTTTACAGATGCATGCTCTAACATTGGCAAGCACACGACACCGACACGCGATGGCGCTTCGTGCCTGACCGAGAGTTTGCAGCGACTTGCGTGGGTGGCAGGCGCGCTGCAGAGTGCAGGACTCAACGCTTCCTCCGCGGCCTGTCCTATCGATAAGCTGTTTTTCTCGGCGACGATCGCGGACTTGAGGCCGGGCCGTAGTGACAACTAACAACCAGAGAGAGTGAAAATGGATTAGACTTCTTGGAATGGTATGGTATTGGTGTTGATCTATCGCATCCGTACCGCCATGTCTGCCATCATCCATCTCCCATCTGGGGCCCCGCCCCCGCCGGCGATATCAATTCAGAAGCATTGACCTCTCGTCTTACTCGCGGGAGGTACATATGACTTGAAGCGGTAAGCACTGAGGAGCGATATTCACTCTTGGAAGAAGCAGACGGCGCCTCACCGCTACATCTACCGCAGTCGTAGTTGTCAGAGTGACGACAGTTTTTTGGTGCAAGAGCAAAGCAAAGCAAAGGTGAGAACGAATGATGTACCATTGTATGCCTGAGGTTGCCTTCATGTCTGATTTCACATGTGACTAGACAATCCAGTCGATGTTGTGGGTAAAGTCGTCAAAGCTCAGCGAGGAGAACGTGTACGTATGATCCTACGAAAAGCTCATTGTGGCATGACTCGTTTAATGCTCTGACTCGATTTCGCTGCATGTAAAGTTATTGCGTTGAATGTGCGTGCGTGCGTGCGTGATTGTGATACCGAGCACATTGATATTGATGTTGGCCAAGTGAAGGACCTGACATCAAGCAGGCATCAAAACTTCATGCCTGAATCGCAGCCCCACCTTGCTGGCACACGAGAGCAGCTTGATACCTACACAGCCTTGACTACTTCATACAGACACGACGCCCGCAAACATGGCGGAACAGGGGAAGGAGAAACCTGCCGATGCCACACTGGCAAGCGATCTAGCCGACAAGTCGCTAGAAAATCCCGCCGCTACCTCAAAAGCCGCCGATGATCTCGCTAACGACGACGAGGAGGAAGGGGATGAGGAAGAAGGAGACGAGGCCGAGGAAGTAGGAACAGCAGGCGCTAGTACAACAGGGAAGAAGAAGCGCAAGCCGAGAAAGAAGAAGAAGAAGAAGTCTGTCAGCGAAGAAGTCGCACCCTCCAAGCTGATTCCGCAGAACAAGCCCGTCGCAGTCCATGATATACCCTCCCTGCTCAAGCAATTACAGCTGGAGCAACCCAAGAAAGAAGGAAAAGCGCCCGAAGACTACAAGTTCTGGAACACACAGCCAGTGCCCAAGTTCAAGGAGCCCAATCTCCTGCAAACCACAAACGGCAGCTCGGGTGAAGCTCTACCCGAAGGTCCCATCCTACCCAACGAGGTCTGCAAAGCCAGCGCAAAACAAGAGCCAGAGAAGCTCGTCGACGGCTTCGAGTGGTGTCTAATCGACTTGGATGACAAGGAGGAGCTGCAGGAGTTCTACGACCTGCTGTACAACCACTATGTCGAGGACACGGATGGCTCCTTCCGCTTCAACTACTCCACACAGTTCCTGGCCTGGGCACTGAAACCACCCGGCTGGAAGAAAGAATGGCACGTAGGCGTCCGCACTGCCACTAAGGATGGCAAGAAGGGTAAGCTCGTTGCATCTATTGCTGGCATTCCAGTCACTCTGCGCGTGCGAGGAGAGAAGGTCAACGCAAGCGAGATCAATTTCCTCGCTATCCACCGCAAGCTACGCAACAAGCGACTTGCCCCTGTTCTGATCAAGGAGATTACGCGAAGATGCTACATTAACGACATCTTTCAAGCACTCTACACTGCCGGTACACTTCTTCCCACACCAGTCAGCACATGCCGATACTTTCACCGCTCGCTCGATTGGGAGCATCTCTTCCACACCGGCTTCAGTCACATGCCAGCAGGATCATCGGCATTACGACAAAAGTACAGGTACAAGCTGGAGTCGCACACGCAGCTTAAGGGTCTGCGGCCGATGAAGCCGGCAGACATTCCAGCCGTGAAAGATCTGCTGACTCGGTACACCGAACGCTTCGACCTGCGACAAGAATTCACCGAAGAGGAAATTTCCCACTACATCTGCTCTGACACGACCAAGGACGTGGTGTGGAGTTACGTGGTAGAAGAGAACGGCAAGATCACTGATTTCGTCTCTTACTACCTTCTCGAGGTGCGCTCCACCACATTGAACTTCAATGCTCATACTGACATGTCTGCAGTCCACAGTCCTCCGCTCGTCGAAGCGTGAAACGATCCGCGCCGCCTACCTCTACTACTACGCCACCGAGTCTGCCTTCCAGGTGCCCAGTAAGGCTAAAGTCAAAGCTCAAGCACTTCAAGAAACGCTCAAAGCTCGCCTCGACCTCCTCATTCACGATGCCCTCATTCTCGCGAAGAAAGACGACTTCCATGTCTTCAACGCCCTCACTCTACTCGACAATCCGCTCTTCCTCAAAGACCAGAAATTCGAGCCAGGAGATGGAAAGCTGCATTACTACCTCTTCAATTGGCGAACTCCCGTCCTGCCTGGTGGAATCGATGCAAACAAAAACGTCGATCCCACCAAGATGGGCGGCGTTGGTGTTGTCATGCTGTAAATGACAATGAATGTGTGTGCATCACATAGCATAGCATACGGTAGCATAGCGCTGGTCATAAAAAGGATGAAAATTTACCAAAACGAATGAAAGGAAAAGTTTTCACGACATTGAAAGCAGAACATGGCCCGCATGGACTTGCTCGCCTGTCACATCCCATGACCCACCCTCAAAACACGCAAGAAACTTTCTTTTTCACACTTCGATGTCGTAATTCAAGCATCCGTCGCGGACGATGCACCAGTCAATGAGGGCATGTGGTATGTCTGTACCTGCGCTGTGAATACTTGGCATTCCAAGTCCTCGCCCTCGCCCTGGAAGAAGCCACAACGAGCTACAGTACTTACAAACCAGATTTGCTCGTTTAGTACCAGCGTCTCGCGTAAGACTGCCAGGACGGAGACCCCGCTGTACGACGGCAGGTCTGTCGTTGCTTTCATTGGCGGACGAATATTCCAGGTGTCCTTGAGAACGCCTCGAAATGTCAGCTATTAATGATCGGGTCCTGCTCTTGCACATATCGTCTCGGCCAAGTGGTAATCAAAGTTCCACGGATTGACTCAGAAGAAGCAGAAATCACACAAGCCAATGCAAAAGCCACGAAAATCGAAGCAAACGTCTACAAAATTCTCGGGAGGACCCATGACCGCATGGCAAACTGCCTCTACATTAGTCCTACAAACGACGTGATGATACTGGAGTTCTACGGCCACGGCAACCTGAAAGACTACATTACAACCCCATAGAACCCCAACGCTTCCGCAACTCCACAAATGGGGCAAAGCAAATGATCGAAGCTGTCCAATTCGTCCACAGCAAAGGTATTCGACACTCGGATCTCAGACTCAGCCAATGGTTCCTGGATTCCGGAATGAACGCGCGCCTCAGCGATTTCAATTCATCCGGCTACGACGAATGTCTGACCTTGGGTCTTCGTGGCGAGAAAGCTCTGGGAAACGAAAAATCCAAGCCATTTCATGCCTCGAGACACTTTTGAAGATGACTTCAGTTCGCTCGGATTTATTTCGCTTTGGGATCGGCGCTTTTTTGAGATTGAATCTGGGAGTACACCGTTTGTTGGTGTAGATGACGAGACTATCACGCAGCGCTTTGCTCTGAGAGAGTTTCCTGAGGTTGAGGATTTGACGCTGGGATGCTTGATTTTGGGGGCGTGGGAGGGGAAATCCGATGAGGCTGCTGAGATGCTAGTGATGGGTAAGCAAGTTTGGGATTCTGGAGATCCAATATACTAATTATGCAGCGCTGGCTGCTAGTCAGGACCTGCAAGCGCATGCCTACCACAATCAGGAGCTTTATATTTGGAGCTTTTTTTTGCAAATAGCGCCTATTTTTGCAACCTTTGACACTGCAAGAAACACTTCTCGGTCGGGGATATGTCTTTCCACCTCATGTCCGAGAAGTCTTTGGACCGCAGCGCTTCTGATCACCGGCGATGGACATAGCACATAAGGCGAACGAGGCAAGCAAGAATTTCCACCCTTGGCGAGCGAAGATGTCGACTTAACACTGTTCAAAGCCTCGAGTGGGTTATGCCGCGCTGACTATATCGTGCGTTGTCAACGTAACCAGAACGAGTAAGGTCACAAGAGGTGTTTGCTCAGCGGACTCTTTCCACAGTCTGTTTGGGAAGAAAGAAGAACGAGAGCACTCTTCGGTTTGTAAAGGCAAAGGCCACGCCACGAAGTTTTCGACGTATATAACTCTTGACAGTGGATGGGGTGCGAAGGCTGGATTTGATGGCCGTTGGTGGAGTCTGGGAGCGAGAGTGACCGGACCTGTTTTTCTGTGAATTTCGAAGCTCACATCGGGCGCGTGAGATTGTGTTCCCAAGGCCGGAGGCTCAGATCGTGCTCTATTCGAGGGTCAACTCCATTTGAACGCGCTATCTCTCGGCCATTGTCTACGAGCTAAGCTCCTGACCCTCACTGCAGAGCTAGCCATAACAGACCACGCAAAAAGCCTCCAACTCCATAGCTCTGATACCACATGCAGAGCTGTAGCTAACCTCTCATGAACATCTGATACGTCTCATTATCCGTCTCTTCCGTGTATCCATATCCAAGATCCTTGAGAAATTTCTGTAATTCCGCTTCCTGTTCCGGAGGTGTCTGGATCGCAGCCAGAATCTTGGCAATGTCACCTCCATAATTTCGATAATGGAAAAGTGAGATATTGAACCCTGGTTGCAGCGTCGTCAAGAATTTGTAGAGCGCTCCACCTCGTTCCGGAAACTCGAAGGCGAAAAGTCGTTCGTTGGCCGCATTACTTCGGCCTCCGATCAGATATCGAATGTGTGTTTTCGCGATTTCGTCTCCTGTTACGTCGCGGCTGGCCATGCCTTCGTTTTCTAATCTGTGCATCAGGTCTTGTACATCACGGACTCGAGCGGCGGCTGCGACCTGGATTCCGATGAGGACGTTTGCTGCTGCTTCTGTGGCGTATCGGTAGCAGAATTCGGTGACGACCAGCGGATTGACTGTTTCTATGAGCTTAGCGAAAGCGCCTGGTCGCTCCGGAATCGTGACTGCTAATAATGCCTCCTTCTTCTCACCAATTGCAGCGCGTTCGGCTACGAAGCGGAGTCGATCGAAATTCATATTCGCTCCTGAAGCCACAGCGACGAGTTGGCGACGAGTGTCCTGCGATGGATTTGACCGAACATATTTCTTCAGTCCGGCCAAGGCAAGCGCTCCTGCTGGTTCCAGAATAGATCTCGTGTCTTCATACACATCCTTAATGGCTGCACAAATAGCATCTGTGTCGACCTGAACAACCTCATCGACGACTTCTTGACAAAGACGGAAGGTCTCTTCACCGACAGTCTTGACGGCTGCCCCATCCGCGAAAAGTCCGACACTTGGAAGCGTCACTCTCTTTCCGAGCTTTAGAGACTGTACTAATGCGTTCGCATCAAATGTCTCCACGCCAATGATCTTCACGTGAGGAGCAACTCGCTTCACCCATGTACCGATGCCAGCAATGAGGCCACCTCCACCAACGCAGCAGAATATGGCCTCCAGCTTGTCGGTATCCGCCTGACGAAGGATTTCCATGCCAATGGTTCCTTGCCCTGCAATGACATACGGATCGTCGAATGGAGGAATATTCGTAAGTCCATTGGATGCCGCTCTCCGATTGCATTCCGCTTTCGCTTCATCGAAGTCCGCTCCATGAAGGACGACATTACCGCCAAGCCTAGAGACGTTCTGATGTTTAATGGCTGGAGTGCCAAGTGGCATGGTGATGGTTGCTGGAATGCGTAGTTTACGTGCAGAGAACGCTACACCTTGAGCGTGGTTGCCAGCTGAACAAGCAATGACGCCCTTCCATCGTTCTTCTTGTGTCAAATGGGCCATCTTGTTGTAGGCTCCTCGCAATTTGAACGAGAATACTGGAAGCAAGTCTTCTCGCTTGAGCATTACTGTAGTCTCTAGTCGGTTGCTGAGATTTACAGCATGTGTGAGGGGAGTCTGCTCAACAACGTCGTATACTTTCGCCATTGAGATCAAACGTAAGTACTGTGAATGCATTAGCAAGGCCAAGGTCACTTCAACTTTTAGGGGTTACCGTGGTGTGGTCTGAGAGGTCGGTGCCCTGGTTCGCGTTGCGAGACGGATCGATCGGCCCTCAACTGGCAAATAAGACTCACATCTGGATGGCCATTGGGTAGCAGCAAGTGTTCCGGCAACAATGATGTCGGTTTTACTTTTGGTGTTGCTGAAGGTGGCGAAGGATTAATAGAATACTCCGTCAACGCCAACTGTGTATGTGATGGTTTTGGCGTGGTTGGTGCCTTCACTTCTGGTGTTTGGACGCCATTCTCGCTCTCCGTGGTATGAGTGCCATTGGGCACTCCATTTTCCTCGCTCATGGCTACGTGTATGTCATGGAGAAGCAGTCCGTGGAGATCGAGGTTTCTTATATAGAGGCCGGAATACGGTGGCAGCTCAATGCCGAATATGTGCGGTCAATGCCCCAGTCATTCGGGGATATGGAGTCGAGGCGGTAGGTGGTGTTCACAAAATCGAATCTTGGTGTAAAGTGTAAAGCCAACCTGCATATCGGCTGAGGCGGTACGAGCCGATGAATAAGGTTTCCGCTAGCAAGGGCCCGCTTTTCTGGCCGGAAGTGAATGTGCTCTGGCTGCGGAACGACATCACCACTTTTGCGCATACCATCAAACGACTGAGCAGATTGGCTGTTCAACATAGGTACCTCGCGCTCAACTCATTTCGCGTATTGCATCCAAAGTCGTGCGGCTGTCAACACAATACTTGTTAAAGTCAAGAACAAGCATATCAACACTCCTACACCCACCAAGGTAGGAGTGAAGGTCCACACCACCAATATCGGAACAGCTCTTGGGAACCACATCGCCGAATATGTCCGTCCCCGGAAATATCAATACCGCACCTCCGCCTTCGTCATTCGATGAGAACAAGGACTTCTATGAAGAGTCAAGATGGGCGAAGATGAAGAGAAGGTTGGTGGAGGAGCCTTTGATTCCACTTGGTTGCGCCTTGACTTGCTGGGCACTATATGAAGCGTAGGCATATCCGGGAGAAGTAGAGTCTGATCGATGCTGACGAGATGTAGGACACGATCGATAAGAGCTGGCGACAAACACAAGACGAATAGAATGTTCCGTCGACGTATTTACGCTCAGGGGTTCACAATCGTAGCCATGCTTGCTGGATCAGCATACTGGAAAGGCGACCGTGAGAAGCGGAAGCAGTATGATGGACTCGTGGAGGAGAAACAAAAGAAGGAGCGCCATGCAGCGTGGCTGAGAGAATTGGAGATTCGTGATGAGGAAGAGCAGGAATTGAGGAAGCTGCGCAACAAGCTTATGCAAGCACGGACAGCGGAGAAGCAAGGTTTCAACCAAGACGAAAGAAGGCTTCTGGAAGAGAAGCAGAGAAAGAATTCTGGGCAGGAGGGAGGTGGCTTTGGTAGTATAAGGAGTACCCTGGAGGCCAGCGAGAGCAGAAGACCAAACAGCATATTGGACTCCGCCATGGCTCTATGGCGGAACTCACGGTGAGAAGCATAATGTGAAATTGTTCAGACTAACGCTCAAGAGCGGCGAGACACCTTGATCATTGTATAGATATTGATGGCAGCGGCACAGTATAGCCTTACGATCAGACCTGCTCACAGGGACGTGTCTCAACTCACGGGGCTGCGCGCACCTATCCTCCCAGACACAAAATCATTTGAAATGTGTCGCTGAACATACCAGATCAAGCGTGTAAAATCTAGTGGAAGTCTTTGCACAATCTGGTAAAGGTATTCAGGAGCCGACACAATGCTCGCGATCGATTCATACAACACGATCAGAAGCCTGTGACCATCCTGCACTGGTGCCAAGAACGCGTCAAATCAATGGAACGCTGAAGTCAGATACACCAGGATATGGGTCGCCTAGTACAGCGACAACATAAATGCAACACCAGCGTTGAGGCTCACTCCGCCCTATCGCTAAATGGCTGCGATTTCGACAAGACGGTTATGATCGCATTGGAGGATCATCAGATGATAGCCCCCTTCTGGCAACCGCGAGACTAGTACTACGGGAGACCACTGCTCTGCTCTGCCTGACACCTGGCGCCAGCTGCGTCGCTTCCGTGAAAATACTGGCAGTCGCAACGACTAGCGCAGCAACCGCTACTACGGCAAGACCTGCCGGCTGGAGTCGAGGTAAACATTCGACTGTTCTCCGTCTCCTCTCCCTCTCTCCACAACAACACACACTGCACTGCCAAAACATCCTTCACCACATTCCCAGCCAATAGCAATTTCAGAGCCACTATATCGACAACCAACAGATTCACAACACATCAATCCAGCGGAGATGTATCTAGCCACTGTACTCGCACTGATCGCCGCCGCCGCAGCACTTCCCTCACCGGCAGAACTCGGAACAAGCCAGTCTCCTCAGTACTATACTCTTTTCGCTGTGAAGGGCAACGAAACTGGCAATGGGACTCCTCTCTACACAATAAAAAATGGAAGCAACCCAGAGAACCCAGAGGTGTTCTTCGTGACCCGCCACAGATATGCCGACCATTCTGCGCAAGTCCTTTGGCAGCCCACTACTGCAGGGCCGAGTCTTGCTTTGGACCATGGCTCGACGTCCGTCCCTATCACTGCGTTTGAGGAGGTAACTACAGCCCGAGTGATTCTTGTTCAAGCGAGGATGCTGATCTTCTCTGTAGCTTGCTGTTCCGGGCAGAAAGCATCCCGTTCGTGCCATCCCGGGATCTGATTTTCAGACAGGATGGTATGAAGACGCGGATGGCAACATTTTGAACCATTCCAGTGGAAAGAACAATCACCTTCGTAAGTCGAATCTGATGTACCTACACTGTGTTGATGGCGTTCGCTGACGGAACCCTAGTCTGCAAAAAGAAAATCAATCACCACACGGAGCAAATGCTGTTCTGCGGTATGGGCAAGGACAATAAGCATGCGCCGAAAAACTGTGAATTTGCCAGACTGCGCCTGGTGAAGAAATGACGAAGCCACATGGAGGAGATGGATGGCTCACGGGCCCTACCTTTTGGCTCACAAGAGCGACAACGACGAATCCTGTGTACTTTACATAAATGTCTAATCAAGTCCTGACCTACATGTACTCCCACTCATACTGAACACGCCTTCTCGTATGCCACAATAGTCCTCTGTGACCGATTACGTCCCAATGTCTGCCCGATACGTCTGCATACCATGAAGCTCACCTCAGCTCCTGACATTGACTCACCACTCCGATGTCTCCCACCATCATGCACGATGGCAACAACACAATGTAGGCGCGCTTCTCTTCAACTCTCACTCAACCTCTGCCTGCAAAACTCTCCTTCCCAAGTCTCACCCTTACCGGAGGACATGCTTCAAATCATGATGGTATTTATCTAGATTCATTTCGAAATTATATACCATTCATCCTCTAATTTATCCATTCGCTTCGAAATGCGACCGAGAACTCAGAATAGTTCACTTCGACGTGTCGGGCATGGACATATCACACGCGATGGTGCAAGGATGCTAGAGAGAGAGAGAGGGTATTGCACAGTGCAGCTCGACACTGGAGTCGTTTTGAAGCTAGTGCCAGGCGCTGCAAGATTCTGCGAGGGCAGCATACAATTAAACCACAAGCCAGTAGTTCATACACACACAGTGCCTCTGCGCATGCTGAAACCATCCGGCAAAAGGCTCCTGTCTCAGCTTTTCCGGAGCGATATCCTCCATCTCTGCACCGCACCTTCGGCATACTCTGAGTGCGGCGTCTGGTGGCACTTGCACCTTTCTCAGCACATCGAGGATTCTGCCATTCTTTGGTCTCTTGCTATTCGCCAATTGCAAAAAGCTGGTGTCATAGAAATGCAACTTGCCCAGATCCATGTTCTCTGTAAGCTTCGGGATCGTGTTTTCGAGCAAGCTGTTGACGGCAGGCTCGAGTTCTGGAGGGATTGTACCATCGACCATCATGTTGATTTCCAATTCGCCTCTCCGATCCAAGGATACGTTGGATTTGGTGAATAATGCTTGTCTCACTGCTTGGTCGAGTTCTGCGACCATGCCTTCGAATTGCTGTAGTTTGAATGGTAGCTGACCGGCTAAAGAGAAGATGGCCTCCATTTCTTGCCTCTCTATGACGGAACGGGTTCGAGGGACAACGTGTTGGAGACACTGGAGGTATTTGACAACCCATATGGTCTGGAAGCGGACCAGCGCACGCGAAAAACTGCACAGTAAGACATGCAGGGCAGGATTGCCGCTGGTGGAGGCAAGTTTATCGATGACTTCTTTCGCAGATGACCCAGCCTGGACATCTCGCTTGATTGTGACGATGGTGTTGACGATGTACACTATCAAGTCCATACACCATCGGACTATGCCTCTGACAAAGTGGACAGCCTCCGGCGAGATTTGTTTGACATCAGCACGTCCACAAGTGGAGGCAAGAGCTGTTCCAGCAAGGCGTAAGTTCAAGATGGTGAGAGCGTATTGCGCCGCGAAGTTTCGTTCGCCAGTCATCGGATTGGTTCCAAGCGCGAGTTGCGCACTCAAGCAGCGCGGCACAAGCGGTTCTTTGAGCACAATCATTTGCTGACGGCCATTTTCATGCATCGATATGTCGGGACTCCTATTCAGCATTCGGAATATCATCTTCACGACCAGCGAGCGTAGTTCTGGTGAAGCATCTGGTGGAAGAAGTGCCAGTGTTTCATCGTTTGCGATGTTATTGTAGCATAAGAAAGCGAACTGTCGCGCTATGCAGACTGCAGCGGCCTCAATATAGGGACGGTCATCGCTAATGCCATCATCCACAATGTGCCAGCCGCGAGTCAGCTTCATGCACTGAGCCTCAACCTTCTTGTCAACTCGAACATATACGAGGCCACTGCCATCGCCAGACATGGCAATGTGTAAGTTGTGTTCGCCAGGTACATGGTCGAAGCCACTCTGGTGCAGGTTGGACACCGTATCTGTGCTCCCAAATGGGCCCAGAGGTTCCATGGTAACACGATCTCGAAGGTCCAGGCTGCCATCGCTATTCGCGAAGGCCAAAATTGTATCAAACATCTGCGATTCAAATGTGAGAATGACCTTGCCATTGGTGGGAATATCAGGTTGCCTCTTGAGCACGGTAATCTGGTTGAGGACCTGGTTGGTGTTGCTTCCAGGCTTCAGTTTGGTGAAGCTCTCGTGTAAGGTGGGTGCAAATGTTTCTACGCTCCATCTAGCGATGACGCTTGTAGAGCTTTGGTCTGGTGATGCATGCGCTGGGAACGCAGCATGGGTGAAGATGGCAAGGATGTTTGGAAGTGTCGGGACTTGCTGTGCAGTTTCCGCTACTTGAGGTATGATTCGCAGATGGGTCAGCTTAGCCGCGTCGATCTGCTGTGGTCGGACGTTGTTGACTGCAGTCAAGTGATGGACGTCAAGTGTTGGTTCGACCCTTAGAATATTGACGCCAGGTCCACGACTCTGCTGCGAAGCATTCCACACGATCGATACTCTGTACAGCCGCAGCCGGGATGCACTATCGTAGGTGACTGCAAGAAGATCGGAATTATCTTCGCCAAGAGCAGCGTGTGTGACGAGTCCGTCAGAGGTTCGAAGTGTGTCCAGCATTACACTGGTTGACTGCCAGCCTTGGCCCTCATTCTGATAGCACAGAGTGAGCTCAGTAGAGCGACTGATGTGAAGAAAGGCGTGCCTTCCTTCTGCAGGATGATGAGCTCGAAGGCCTTGTTGGTCGCGCAACTTGATTGTCGCATCCCATCGATCACCATTCTTGTGCGCTGCATCGATGTAAGGACCCTACACAACATTAGCCATGGAGCGAGTGTGCTCGTCTCAGGGGGACCTGACTCGGAACTCTGCAGGGAACAATGCTAGCCAATGAAGACCGACGATTGCATTGAGCTCGTGCTTGGAATCGTCTCTGGCCAACTCGCCCTGCGTCGTGCTCATTCTGCCAATGGCGCCAAACACCGAGGGCAGGTGCACATGACCGGCATCATCCACTACGACGAGATCCAGGCCGATGCCACTGAACTGGATGTGCACGAACTTTCGACCCTCAGGCGCCTTGAAAGGATAATTGGAGGCATCACTGATGGTCCAGGCGGCAGTCTCTTTGTGTCTTATCATGGTCCGAAAGGTGATTTGAGTGCCATCGGGCGATATTTGCGCGATACTTCCAGTATTGGACCATGCGATCTTCCTAGTTCACTGTTACCAGGCATGCATCAAGACTGACGTTCGGTGCCTTACAAACTCACGTGCAACACCCGCGGCTCTGCATTTCTGCGATCCGCAAGACCAAGGATGCTGGGAGAGGCGCGGCAGGCATGGCAATGCTACCATCGAGGCCGACCGGCGCCTCGCCAAACAGATCGTCCATTGTGCCGTCCATCATTGCAGCATCGGGCAGGTCTGCCATGGTGGCAGTCTCCAGGCTGGCTGCGTCCATATGGCCACGTCTGCTTAAAAACCTTCAATATCCGTGTGGACCACAACGGAGTCTGCCACGCAACGCTTCTTGCGTGCCGCATCACAGCATTGGAAGACTGATGCGAAAACGTATGCGTGTTGGAAATGGTCTCGTTGTGCACGATTCACCAACAAGTTGCCAGCATGGCCCGCCTGAGTCGCGACTCGCCTCGTGAAGCTTCAAGCAATCTTGGCCCGCCGAGGGCTCTCTGCCGTGCCACTATGACCGCAAAGTCAAGAATGCTGTGTCTGATAGTCCGCTATCGGTATGGGAACTGTGGTGATGGATGCTCGTGGACGGCAGCGATAAGGAAATCGGGAGATGAATCAATGATGATGCATCGGACGGTGTTCGAGTCCAAACAGCTGTTTGTTTACTCCTGCCCGTAACCGGGTAAAGCCGAGCGCATTTCGAACACCTCCAACTCCAACCTCCTCTATTCACGCTTCACACGCGCTATTTAATATTCACACCCAACGCTCTTCACTGCGCGCCAACCCCCGCCCGTCGCTACCTATTGTACGATACTGGAGACGATGCTATTGTCGGTGTAATTCTGTACAAAGCCCGGTCCGCCTCGCGCCTCGCGCCTGCTCCCTCCTCTGCCCTGCACCCTCCCGTGTTCGCCTCGCCTCGCCTCGCCTCGACGACACCATGGACGCCCCTTCTGACAGCAGCGGCTTCTCGTCGCCTCTGAGCAGCGTGCCTTCTTCGCCGTTGACCGAATTTTCCAACTCGCCCAGTCCGCCGCCCGAGATGCGCTTCTCGTCGCGTCGCAGCCCCGGCCCATATCCTTCACCACCCGCGTCACAACAAACATCACAGAGCGGCTCGCCGGTTCCAGATGGCATGGACTCCAAGACCTCATCAGACCGCGAGGATCGTCCTGCTAAGCGCCGGAGAATCACGTTGGAGAAGGAGCGGACTACAGAATATCTGGATCTACGCGCCCGTACTGTTGATGTCGAACAACAAGCACAACTAGACCGCCTGCTCAATGTCCTACACAAGCGCCAGAAGATTGTCGTAATTGCCGGCGCTGGCATGTCTGTTTCCGCAGGCAGTAAGTGCTGCCATTGCCCGTCCCATCAATAACGCGTCCGATTGCTAACACAACACGTAGTCCCTGATTTTCGCTCGTCGCAAGGTCTATTTCGAAGTCTAAAGGAAGAATACAACCTCAAAGGCTCTGGCAAGCATCTCTTCGACGCGTCTGTATACAAAGATGACGTGTCGACATCGTCTTTCCACGACATGGTCAGCACAATGTCACGTCTTACCAAGGATGCCAAGCCAACTGCCTTTCACCATATGTTAGCAACCATTGCCCAGGAGGATCGTTTGCTTCGACTGTACTCACAAAATGTGGATGGCATTGACACCTCCATGGACCCATTGAAGACATCTGTACCACTAAAGAAGAATGACGAGAATAAATGGCCGCGCACTGTTCAGCTGCACGGTGGACTGGATTACATGGTATGCTCGAAATGCCACGAGCTCTCCGATCTGGACCCCAGTCTCTTTGACGGACCTGTACCACCGTTATGTTCGAGGTGTGAGGAAATTAATGATATCCGCACGAACCATGAGGGCAAACGAAGTCATGGTATTGGCAGATTGCGACCGCGAATGGTCTTGTACAACGAACACAACCCAGATGACGAGGCTATTGGCGCAGTGACGAAGGACGACTTGCGCAAAAGGCCTGATGCTGTAATTGTTGTTGGGACTACCCTGAAGGTGCCAGGAGTAAGAAGAATTGTTCGCGAAATGTGTGCTACCGTACGCGACCGGAGAGGCGGCGTCGCAATTTGGATCAACAGTGACCCTCCGCCTATTGCCAAGGATCTCGAGGACTGCTGGGATATTATTGTGCGAGGCCCATGTGATGAGGTTGCCCGACACGCGGCGATGCGCAAGTGGGATGTTCCCGCAGCCCCAGAAGAGTTTGCCGAGGTCAGCGAAGAGGACGCCAAAAAGGTCGCTGCCAAAACCATGCGCGTTCAGCTGCCGAAATGTCACATGAAGCATGCAGCCAAGGAGCCTTTGCCTTCACAACTGCACAAGAACAACAGCTTCAGGCCACCGCTTCCCGAAGAGACGCCACGCAAGCCTATGGACTTTGGCCCGCTGGATTGGAGTCCGATGGGTACACCTAGAACCTCGATCGTGCCAAGCATCGAGGATGATGAGATCTCCGGCGATAGCATTGCTGTAATGAATGACGATACAGTCTCACTGGCCGTCACCGGGCTTCTGACTCCATCAAAATCGCAGCGTAGCTCGCCAGCGGAGAAGCTTGCCGCAAAGACAAGCGCGAAGCATTCGGTAACAAACCTGAATGACAAGCTCAAGGCAGGCACAAAGAAGCAGACAACAGTCAGAGGTGCCTCTAAGAAGGTCTCTGCTACCACGAAGAAGCCCGCTACCGGGGGCAAGGCGCCTAAGAAGGCCACAAATGTGGGCAGACCGAGAAAGAACGCCAAAGCGAATGCGAAGCCTGGTCCAAAGGTTTCGCTCAAGAACTCTTTCGCGTCCAGTAAACCTGGTGCGACAGCATTGAAGGCCGGCCAAAAGGACATGGAGAGTGCAGCAAAGAGCCCCAGCAAGCTACGCGATGTCACGAATGCGTCTTCGGAGCCCATGGTTCCATTGTCGCCACAGGATTCAAGGAACAACGCGTCGCCTGTGCAGACGCAGAATGTCGATGCACCAGTGAAGCAAGCGAATGACCCCAATCGAAGTCGAATGAGCATCCAAGGAATCTGCAACTAGGAGTTGCGGCCCCGCGAGAAATCTCGGACGAATCGCATTACACATTAGGAGCGCACAGCAAGTGACAATATTGATTTCTTCGTCAGCTGTGGTAATGATATCGCATTTCGGAGTGGCGTCACGGCAGCTTGGGGTATGAGACGAAGAGAAGATGAAGTTACTTTTTTGACTTTCGCCGCATGGCAACGCGTAGACAGATGTACGCGCATTTGAAGAGATACCCTGGGAGATGTGGTATTATTGTGTATATGAAGATGCAGGAAGCTTTCTCAAATGCAGGGAGAGCAGCTGCAGGATAGTGCCAGACTATCGATATCTATGAATGACAGTGAATCTCACCACGCTTGATCGCCTTTACTTCTCCCATACTTTACAAGTGATCGTCTCGTTGCTGTACATTTGCGCTTGTGGGGGTATCTCAATATCAGTCTTCTCGTATGCTCATATCAATCACTTGCTCGTCATCGTCGTCGTCTTCGGAACAGGCGCCCTTTCCGCTGCTGGCAAAGGTCTCCCAGCAGAATCCGTCCGATTCACCACTCTAGGAGGTGGACTTCGATTCTCATCCCTCAACCTCCTCCCACCAGCCAAACTAGCCCCAAACTCCTCATCTTCAGCACGAAGTCCAACATCCTCCCCCTCTTCCCTTGTCCTCCGCCCTTCCCTCCTCCGTCTCCTCCTATGATCATTCAACATCCCAGACCTCTCATCCTGAACATCATCATCATCTTCCTCTTCCTCTTCTCCAACAAGCTCCCCCTCCTGCGTCTCCACATCCGGCGGACAAATCCACTCCTTCGGAACCACACACGGCAACGCAACCCCAATCGCCGCCGCACGATTCAACCACCCCGGCGCACTCTTCCCCGTCAACGCCTCGCACAAAGCATTCGTAAAATGATTACAGTTATTCGTCAGCAGGTGGTAATCCGTGCCGAGAAAACTTTCGGATACGGTTTGGATTTTCGCGGAGATTTCGCCGGGTGTGCAGAGGCTGAGGCCCGCTAGGATCGAGCAGCGGAATCTTCCACCTGGAGGCAGGTATTTGGGGCGGGTGTAGTATACTCCCGTGACTCCCCGTTGCGGGTGCCCGCCGTAGGCGTATTCGCGGTTGGAGATGCAGATTCCTGAGTGGAGGAGGCTGCCGCCGAGGGTCCAGAGGAGGGAGGAGAGGCGGCCGGGCTGAGGAGGTGGTTATTAGTGGATTGTTGGAGGTGAGGGGTTGGGGAAACGTACGGGTAGGAGGTCGTAGACGTTTATTATGATTTCGGTCTGTTGGGCTGAGGCATTGTGGGTGGGGGAGTTGGAGGGTAACGTTATGGATGCTGAGGTGGATCTGTGATTTTGTTTGGGGGTTTTGGAGGTTGATGACATGATTGTTTGGGTATGGCGAGGGTATTATGAAGGTATTTATACAGTGAAGGTGTATGCATACACGAATCGTGAATGTTGATTGAGCATGCGACAGCTTGCAGTATCTGCCGACACCTACACCAACTGGGAGCTTCCAGGTCCCATTGAGTTGTTGGTTGTTGGTTGGCAGTTGCGCGCCACGCGATCGGCTAGCAGCAGGGGTTTTGCATATAAGGAGGACAGAACTTATCCGGTTACGCCTGCGTATATTTGATCCCTAACAAACTCTGGTAGGGACATCTTGAATTCTGAAGCTATTTCTTTATCTACCTACGCCCTTTATTATAGGGTGGATATTCTAGTTCGAAAGAGGGCATTCTGTTGCCTCTATATCTTTACTAAAATCGCTATATCTATATATCGCGTTGTCTCAAAAATCCAGCTCGAAGGACTTAGAGAAATTTAGCTTCACTTAGGATAACTAACACACTGGAAGGGGGAGAGTGGATCCGATCTGTCCTCCTTATATGCATAACCGCAGCAGGGTTCGGCTTCCCTGCAGCGGAGTTCGACAGGGATCTTGGGATGTTGCGCCTGACGTCGGCTGCATCTTTCACTTCACTTCAGTATCAACTCTATCACATGCTCCAAGTCCTGGACTGGTCTGTGGCTTTATGACGCCTGGTTCCATCACAAAATCTCAAGAGAAGGACAGAATGTACCAGCATATGTGGAGTGGATTCATCATGGCCGCCAATATCAGTGCCGTCCTGTTTCAACGTCCAGACTGGAGTTCCAGCGCGGTTCACCTTGAAGGTAGGTGAAATGGATAAACGGCGGTCAGAAAAATTCGAGATAGCGGATCAATGCTAATGCTCCCCTCGTTACTCGGGTTACGGTCGCTACGTGCTTTGAAAGATAGAATCTTAGGGGGTCGCCGACGAGGGCTTCGCAACCGACACCCCTCCGCTCAGCGGCGTGTCATCGTACCTCCTCTAGAACCACCCTCCAGGCCGCGAGAGGGGGCCCTCGGTCGCTGCGAGTGCCTACTTTGTTTGGAGAGAGTGTGTGTAGGCTTGGCATATGAAACCGCCATTCAGAATTTCCGTGACTGCCATTTATGAAGAACCGGTGAAGCTAGAGGCATCTTTAAAGCCCGTGCGCTTTCTGAAACGTTTCTAACGGACTGTGGAGTCATGGCTGCATCACCTGCAGGCATTCAGAGCGACCAAAGTGAGCTTTGTTAGTTGAGTGCGCTTTGACACTGATACTCTTGTCTCTCACTTCCTACACGAGTGCTTCACGCACTTCCCGCCGACAGCTCAGGCCTACAACAACGTCGCCATGGACCGGAGCTCACTAGATCCGGCCATTCTCGAAGAGCTTGACAAGAGCGATCTTGTAAAGGAATGCCGCAAATTCCACCAACAACATGGAAGAATGCCGAGCATGAAGGACATGCAGAGATCCAAGGCTTTTCGCGATGCACTGGGTAATGCCGTGAAAGATCTCGGCAAACCAGGCACCACCTCAGGATACGGCGACTCCAAATATCCATACAGCTCCGCTGCCCCTTCGCCTGGCTGCCGCGATGCTTGTGAAGAGTGCTCGGAGCAATATCGAACAGGTTTGGGATTGGCCACGCGACCTTATGAAGAATTCCTGAGCGACAACGAGGCTCGGCAGAAAGTTGAATACCTCAGAGAGAAGACGGAAGAGAACCTCAGCCACGTGCGCCAACAGCTCAAGACGTATGGCAATGCGATCATGAAGCGCTGGCTGAAACGCAATGTCAGCAAGCGTGCGAATCTGCTAACACAAGCAATGCCCGAGCTATACTCCCAGAAGGCTAGCTTCGTTCAGGAGATGCTGAAGATCACCAGATTTCTCGACAAGGACAGGAAGCTTACTCGCAAGATCAACCTTATGCCATATCTCAGCATCGAACTGCTGAGCGAGAACCCGAATAACCTCTTAGCCCTTCTATATTATCGCACTCATTTCAACCCAGTCCAATGGGCTGCCTTTGACTGCCATCAATTCTCATACTTCTTGAGATCGGGCATGATGGAGGCAACTTACAATCCGCATTGCATCACCAATGACCATGCATGGCGAGTACTACGGCCGACTAGCATTCTGGGATCGCGACGCGGCTCATAGATGGGACATTGTGGGATTTCCGCGAGCTCTTCTGACCTTGCAAGCTCAAGAGTTACTCTCCCGCCAACTTCGGGCAGTGGTTGGTCTTCTACTCAATCCACAACCTGAAAACGCGCAATCTGGATGCGATGTGTTTGAGACACTCGCTGCGACCGGTTTTGCTACCACTGCCGGAGCCATTACACAAGACGTGACATTGACCTCGCCCTTCTCTGCCCCACCTTGCCTCAACATGGCGGAGATTGTGGCTACACTGCGCTCTCGACTACAAGCGTGCGAGGATGAGCTTTGGTTGCTTCAGACTGACGCTGATTATTTGCGAGAGCATCTGGCGAAGATTGATAGCTCGTTAGCGCAAGAGTCATTCAGTGGTGGAAGTCGGGAAGAGCTCAAGCTTCAAGTCGTCATGATCAACATCACTAAAGTCGAAGATTGGCAATATCTATTGGATGAAGCAGAGCAAGCCATGAGCATTATGTCAGAGCTGTCATCTCGGGTTAGGCCTGGCCATCCGCTACCAGAACAATACGCGAACGCCCTTGCCATCTTCGAGTTCGCGCTGAGCCTGCAATTTCACCGGCAACAGAATCATCTTGGAAAACTTATTACTGCTTCCAGCGATTTTCGACAGTACTTCAGTTATGTCGACAAGGAAATAGGTGCTCTTGGCATCGATGCGTCTCTCCAGAAGACACATCGTCATGATCCAATCTTCTACAACCTCGCGATGCTCCACACGCACGAGTCCCACAAGTCGTTTCCAGCAGCGCTCCACGTTCGTCATCTTGATGGACTTCTTGCAAGCCGTCCTCATGAGGAAGCGCGTAGGATCAGTCGAATGATGTATATGGCCGTCTCGGACATGGCGGTCATCGACGACACATTGACCAAGATCAAATTGCACCGACCACAAGGACTACGGATGACGTCGCTAATGTCACTTGGAGATCGACCAAAGCCTACTGCTGACGAGAACAGCATCATCGAGCTTGTGGCCGGACTGGACCCTCCGCAAATGGAAAGGTGGATGGAGAAATTGACGGAGAAACATGTCTTCGATTCGTTCTACACCATATCAAACTACGAATACTTGCATCCTGTGCTCCAAATGCTTGAACACCAGCCACGTTGCACAGGTAGATACGAGACCCGGGACCTGGACGCCTTTGACAAGTCGCAGAAGGCTTTGTTCGAATTTTGGCAAGCTATGAGAGAATGGAGGTTGCACAAGATCTTGACTTCTTTCGATCCTATCCCCGACTTAGACAGAGCTATGAAGAAAGTGTTTCCGAGTACTATTGAGGAGTACAGGCGAGATTTGGAGGAAGAGCGTGCTGCAATGGCAGCTGCAGTCGAAGCGAAGAGTTTCGGTAAGTGCCTCTCCTCTGGGGATCAACGGTGATGCTAATGGGCGGTACAGAGAAAATTAAGCGAGCAAAACCGCATATTCCATCTCAAGAGAGTCTGCGGCTTCCAAAGAACGAGACGCCGCAGTCTGTTTGGGGTTTCACCTCGACCGAGAACACTGCAGTCCAGCAGGTCAAAGAGAAGAAGAAAAGTCGCCCATTGCACTCGGATCTTCAGACACTGAGCATTGCAGAGCCGCACCAGGAGTCCTTCACAACTCCACAAGAAACGATCGCAGTGGACAAAACTAGTCTGACTGTGTTCCGTCGCATGTATGCCAGTGCGCTCGCGAAGAAAGGCCACATCAATTGGGATGACTTCGTGGCGGCGCTCATTGACATTGGCTTCTCTGTCATGCCGAACAGCGGCTCCGCTGTCACCTTCAAGGAAAAATCTGGAAAGGGATCCATCGTCTTTCATCGCCCCCATCCAGATTCTCACATCGATCCGATCATGCTCAAGTCCATGGGCAAGCGGCTGCGAAAGTGGTTTGGCTACGATAAGGAGACCTTTATCGAACGTGGCAAAAACACGTTGTAAATTCTAAGTCATGCATGCAATCAGATGGACTAGTCGCGTGGGGAAAGGAGGACAATAGGTGACTATTAGCTCCTCCAGAAATGGTCCACTGGTCCACTTTATCGCGCAGAGGGCGTGCAGAAAGTCATGGCAACCGATTGAATCGACGAGCCGTGAGTACTACGAGTAGCTAATCCAAGCCTTCCCCCAATCAGAATAAACATTACTGGTGACTCCGCGTGCCTTTGGTACATCAGTAATCAAGCCTTCCAAGACGACCTCCTGTGAACTCTGCAAAGTAGATCGTTCCCGGAATCTGATTGTTTAGATCACAAGGACCACCTAGCCTAGTCGGCAATACGAATTCCACCGGCAGTCCCATCTCCGGATCGTATTGATCGCCTAATACTAATAAGCCTTAAGAAAATTAGAGCTACCTATCTATAGCTAAGGCCTAAAAAGGCAGCAATCCTAATATTCTAACGCTCCCACCTACCAAAGCTCTAAGCAGATCCCAATCACCAGAACGCAACAATATCAATCCTCCCAGTCCCGGTAGCATCCAACTCTACGGCCGCACGATCTCGATTCCTAGCTCCATAAATCGTGACCCTCAAAGCCCAGCGGCGGCACACCTATGGACGGAAACGGAAACTTCAACTCGGTCGTAAGTCCTTCTATCCGCAGACTTTAATCCTATCATTGCATCGCCCGACCCGCGACTTCTGAGAATCAGAGCTTGCCGTCTGGTAGCGGGGTGGGAAAAACGGGTTTGAGTAGTTTATGCGGAGGAGGATTGCAGTGCGTTGCCGGCAAGGGCTGGGAGAAGGTTGGAATTCCGTGTCAAGGACGGAGACGATGGGGGATTTGGGGGAGAGGAGGAGAATGGGCATGTTGAATGAGTTGTTGCGATAAGGCCCAGCGCGAGCGGGGTATGGTTGCCGCCTAGCTGACCAACACAGTACCCAAGGAGGGGATAGGAACTCTCATCGAGATTTGGAAGCGGAGGTGCTCGCAAAATCATGGTAGGAGAGCGCGTATGCGGGAGCTACCTCCATTTAGGCTCGTGGGCATAAAGAATTGAGTTGCGTGAAGGTGATGAATGGGGATTATATTGCGACCGAGTGCACGTGATAGATTAGTAATTAGGGCTAGCTTCCGAACTTACCGACAACCAATCACGAGCACTCTACCCAATTCTTCGCCTACGAGCCTAATATAAACCCGTACGAAACTAGCCTACTAAACACTAATATAACACTATAACGTATATAAGACATTCTAAATAGCGGAGGTTGTAGCCCTACTAATTGCGCTTTATTCTACCTATTAAACAAGTCTATACGACGTTAGCGCGTTAAGTTTTCGCTATTCTACTAAGCCGACTCGACTATAGCTATCTAGATTACTAGGCGGCTAGCTATACTGCTAGAAACACCTTAACATATAATATACCGCATCGCCTAGCTAATACTTAGAGGTCCTTCTCCTAATGCTAGTAATTATTATTTAGATAGGCGAAAATTCTGTCCGATACCTACTAACCGCTTTATAGCTTTTAAGGGTAATCGACAACCTTCCTATAGCCGACTCGATACTTCGAGGTCCTTCGTAGACTATTTCTAAACACCTTTTGTATATAGTATAAGTCTATCCGAGGTATAGTTATTAAGTTGCTACTATATAGCAGACGCGACTCTAAAGCTAAGGTTAAAATACCTAAAAGTCGCTACTAGTACTACTACTATAGCTGCTACTACTGCTGCTACTACCGCTAGCAGACCGCTAGTAGACCGCTAGTACTACCGCTAGCACTACCGCTAGCACTACCGCTAGCACTACCGCTAGCACTACCGCTACTACTACCGCTAGCACTACCGCTGCTACTACCGCTACTACTACTACTACTACTACCGCTGCTACTACTGCTGCTACTACCGCTGCTACTACCGCTGCTACTACCGCTGCTACTACCGCTAGCAGACCGCTAGCAGACCGCTAGCAGACCGCTAGCAGACCGCTAGCACTACTGCTACTACTATCCTTTAAAATGTCTAACGAACCTTCTAGTAAGATAACGGTATATAATTACAACGATAAAGGCAATCTAATCCTTCCGCCTTAGTAGTAAGATAATAGCGGCGATCTAATAAACTAGGATTTAGATAATACGCTACTTCTAGGCTAGCTAGGTTATTAGTACGCTCTAGTCGGTCTACCTCTTCCTAGACAGATAGTAGTATTACTAATGCACTCTATAAGCGGCTTCCTAAGCGATGTACTAGAGACTATCGTACGACTAGCGGATATACCTAGGGTTAGCGACTTCGAAGATAAGCAGTCGGAGTTAGAGACTATAGATAAAGACTTTAGCGAAGAAGACGAAGATCTTAGTAGTAACGAGGAGTTAGATACTTGCGATAAAGACAATACAGTCGATAAAGATAAAAATAAAGATAAAGATAAAGAGGCCCTAGAAATGGTACGCCGTACTAGTAAAGACGTTGCGCTTAAGCGGCTCCTCGACAAGTATTATAAGGAGCTAAAGGATACTATAGTAAAGAATAAAGTTAGTATAACCTACTTTATTAAGTATCTAGTCGGCAAGCCGGGCGATAAAGTATCTACGTCTGCTAAAACTCGTAAGACTACTAAGCGCTCTAAGCAATACGAGAAGAACCTCTAGGCTGTTATCGATACCTTTCTAGAAGATCGCCTATTTAGTACTCGTATTATTCGCAATAAGCTAAAGAACCTTATTAGCAAGGATTTGTTTAGTATATATAAACTAGAGTTCTATAACTTCGAAATCGACCTTAGAGATATAGACGATACTATCTAATAGGTCGCTCCTATATAGCATTAGTTACTCGGCTAGGATCTGCTACCTAACGTGCGTCGCGATTATTACTAGTACCGGACTAAGTTCGCGGACAAGCGTAATATTATGCGGAAGCGTACGACGATACTAACCTCTTAAGTCCTATATTCTATATCTTATATTAAGGCATTATTCTTTCTAAAGGCCCTTAGAATATTCCTTATTAGTAATAGTACGAGTCGTCGTACGATCGAGGTCTTAAACAACCTAAACATTACTCTAGTATATTAGACTATCTAGATCTTAATAGATAAGAATGCTAATTATATAGAGACGCAAATTGCTAAGCTATGCAACTACCCCGACAAGCAGTATAGTAGTACTATCGACAATTTTAATTAGATACAGAACCGTACCGACTAGGCTACTAGCGATACTAACTAGATAGTAGCTATAACTACCTCGTATGTAGCCGTTAATAAGCGCATTCCGAAGAGTAGCCTAAAGAAGAAGATAATCTATTACGACAAGCCGCTAAACGCTAATAAGATCTTTAAGAATATCTATAAAGATAAGGTAATACGACCGGATAGAGAGGAGGTTTCCGATATTAGTATTAAGACTGCGCTCTTCTATATCGATAAGGCTATTACGTATACGTTCCTAGAGGCCGTAAAGGCAATTTTCGAGAATAGCGGTAGTAATCTAAAGCGACTAGTATAGCTAGTAATCGATGAGTTAGACCCGGCCCGTATAGAGGTATATTTGTAGCCTATTTCCTTTAACGACGAGGCGACTATTAAGGGTATATATACTATATAAGACGAGATCCTACTAAAGTTCTAGGACCTAGACCGCGACAAGGACTTTGCGAGCGGGCTAGAGGGACCTCTATATATATAGAATAGCGACAATATAACCGTCGTACGTAGGTATAGCGTGCGTAACGAGAGTGTCGAGAATAAGGACCCGTACGACAAGCGCGACAGCCTCCTTATATCGCTAGCCTAGTTCTACACTATAATAAACTGTGCATTTACTATCCTACGTACGTACTAGGATAAGAATAGCGATAGGAAGCCTCTTCTAAGCGCTTAGACAGCAAAGGGCGATGCTGCATTCTAGTATAGCGAGAACAAGGTTAGCAGCACTAAGCTAAAATTCTTCGAGATCCTTCGGCTTCTTAAGACTATATTCCGGGCTCGTAGTGTCGGTACGGCTATTAAGTGGTTGTCTAAGCAGGGCCGCGTTGTAATCTCTAGTAAGGAGAGCCGTATAGATACAGTTAAGGAGGCCCTATCTAGGCTAACCGCTTAGCAATACCTAGAGATAGTGCAGGATATCTATAAGAAGCTCCTATCTATCGAGGCATAGCGTAGCTTGCCGTACCGCGTTAGTAAGCCGGTACCTAATACCTAGTATACTACTATAGCTCGGATAATATAGGAGATTGAGATATTCCTTACCCTACGCCTCGGGGTCTATAACACAGATATTAGTTATCTCCGTCGATCCGTCGACTATCTAATCCCTAGTTTCCTCGGTACTAAGTAGGGAAATTATAGTCGGATAATAATATATAAGCGATAGCTGCTTAGTCTAGGCTATAATAATATCCTCTAAGAAGCTATTCTGTCTTCTAGCATTATTACTAATAGGAAGAAGGGTTATGCAATAGCGGCGGATAAGTAGCTCGAGATCTATAACTACGAGTACTTAGAAGACATTAATCGCATCGGTAACTCGACTTATAACCTGCTAGCAACCTTTAAGAAGATCGCACTTAACCGCAAGCCGGCTCGTATACTACGTAATATAATAACCTCCTTTACTAGTATTAAGCTAAGCAGTTACTACACCTATAAGAATACGGCTATTAACGTCTTTAGCCGCGTAGAGAAGCTATTCTCGGATAGCTTTATAGCTCCGTATAGTAATAACAGTAGGTATGTATCGGACGATATCTAGTAGCTTAGTAGCGATTAGATCCGCGAGAAGGTCGCTATATTTAACTAAAGTAACAAGGAGTACTTCGAAGGTCGTTCTACTATTACGGATATAGTCGTAGAGGACATAGAGGCTGCTAAGGCTAGTCGTAAGGCTACGACTAATCGTAGCAATATATAGGGTGCTACTATCGATAAGACCGACTCTAAGTAGGTCGATGCTATCTAACGTACTAATAGATAGGCTTAGCTTATCGATGCGGAGGTTAAAGTAGTCGATACGACAGGCGGTAACTAAGATATAGACAAGGGCAGCGGTTATAGCGACTAAGGAATAAATAAATATAGCTTTTATATTCGTTTATAGTAATCTAACCTACTATATCTACTATTTAGGCCTTCCTTACTAGCTTTATCTCTTAGGTGCTAGCTTTATCTTATAAGTGCGCTTGCCGTCGACAACGATAGCCCCGTTAACTAGGCGGTTAGCGGCGAAGTAGTAGCGGTAGACTAGAGTACGTGCCTCGTCGGGGGTACTTATAAAGTCGAAGGGTTTAACTAGGCGTACGATAATTGCTTAATAGCTAGCTACGAAGGGTTTAGCTAGGCGTACGATAATTGCTTAATAGCTAGCTAGGCTAGGCGTACGATAATTGCTTAATAGCTAGCTACGAAGGGTTTAGCTAGGCGTACGATAATAGCTTAATAGCTAGCTAGGCTAGGCGTATAATGCCTCTAGTCGCTAGCAATTCTAGCCTTAGGCATTCAACTAGCAGCAGTTAGCGGCTATTGCGTTGAAAGTGCGATAATATATAGCCGTTATTATTGCCTTGCTATTGTAGCTAAATAGCGCAATCCTATTAGTAGAGGCAAACCTTACCTGCGATACGCTAATATAGACCTACGCTTCCTAGTTTAACTTCTTCTTCTTCTTCTTCTATATACACTAACACACTAACACCCCTAGCAATATACTAGCTATCGGCGTATACAATAGTGTCGATACCTCTTTATCGTATATAGGTAGCTCTATAGCGATTAACACTATCTCCTAACTAGTCCTACGGCTTGCTACCGATAGAACCGCTTAAGTTAGTTAAGGTTCCTCGATCGGTAGAGTTTGTTTAGTCCTTCTTTTCTTTTAAGGTCTCCGATAGGCTTTGCCGACGTAAGACGTTACGAAGGCGACTCTCCTAGCGAGTAGGTTGTTTTCTATAGCTTTAGCGGGCGTCGACTGCGTATTTAACTAAAAGAGCATAGTTTTTGTTAGAACATCGTAGTCTTAGTGCAAACTGCAGAGGTCTTAGATAGATTAGCGGAGGTAAAAACTCTTTAGTAAGGTACACCTATAATACGGCTAACGGTCTAACTCGGTAAAAACTCTTTAGTAAGGTATATCTTAAGTAGCGGCTCGATAGCGACTCTCCTACTAAGTAGGTTAATAGACTAAGTGGGTTAATAGGTTCGTAGCATTGCTACAGGTCTAACTCGGTAAAAACTCTTTAGTAAGGTACACCTTAAGTAGCGGCTAGGCCTAACTCGGTAAAAACTCTTTAGTAAGGTATACCTTAAGTAGCGGCTATAGGCTTCCTACGTTCGGATTCTTTACAGGATAATATACGCGTATCTAGTTAAGTCGGCGTAACGCCTTCGTTAGGACTGTTAGTTATAATAACCTTAGTCGTTGCGTAAGGGCCTCTAGTATACTTATTAAGCCCGAAGGCGCTTAGTCTTAGTCTTAGTCTTAGTCTTTACTGCTACACGACTGCAGCCCTTTGCGTATTAAGACTGCTATTCGACTATAGTGCGTACCGATCCGAAAGCGCATTAAGACTGTTATCCGACTGCAGTACGCCTCCTCTTCTAGTAAGCGCATTAATATTACTATACGACTGCAACGCGCTCGATAACCTTTTTTTTTGCGGTATCTCTAACACTAAGGGCGCGGTTATACTCTATTGTTATCTAGGTACTAATAAGTGTCGCTTTAGCGAATAAGCTATTGTTGTTTCGCTTAATAAGTCCCTTCCTATATACCTCGTGCTATAGTTAGTAATAGAATGCGTTAATTGTTGCGTATTACGCGTAGTATATAGGCTATATATAATTGTAGTATGCTTCGGAGTATATGCTTCTATAGCCGCTTAGTGCCGCTAGTTAATTAGATCCCCGGACGCTACTGCTCGTTCTTCTCTGCCTCGTATAGTAACTAGTTATCGGAATAATCGTTCTAGGAGAGTCTAAGTAATAGAGGGCGTTAACGTAAGAGGGCTATCGTAGCTTCTTAAAGAGTGCTTACGCTCGATATATGTTATCGCCCTACGTATCTATCCTTGCCGTATATATTATAGTGCTAATAGCTGCGGTGCAATAAGTATAGTGCTAGTATCGCTAGTATCGCTAGTGTCGCTAGTGTCGCTAGTATCGCTAGTATTAGTAGTATTAGTAACTTCTTAGGTTTCGGAGGCGGTTCTTAGTGCCTAAGGCGGCCGTCGTTATCGTATTAGACACTTTTGTTAGCGCTATTTGCTAGAAACGCGCTAAATCGACGTATCTCGCTATATTAGTAATGCTATTATAAAAGTCGTAAAAGTCGGTATTGTAAATACGCGGAAGGAAGCAGCTATAACGTTTAATCCTACTAATTAAGCGCTCTACTATACTAAATCCGGGGTCTTAGCGGGACTCGGCATCCTTGTCGCTTCCTCGAATTTACGCTTCTCGCCTAGCTCTTATATACTATCGATATATACGACTATCGACATATACGACTATTAATACCTATAACTATCTACAAACCCTCGTCGCAAAGAATACGATAGAAAAGCCTACTTAGTAAGCTTACGAGGACATAATAGAAGAGCCTACTTAGCGAGCTTATAAGGACATAATAGAAGGGTAGTAAGGAAGGACCTTATTAAATGCCAATTCTAGCGCCAATTCTAGCGCTAGTTCTCGCAGAAGCAGCTCAACTAGGCATCCTACATTATATACCGGCTCTCGCAGAAGTAGCTAAACTAGGCTAGCTCTCGTAGAAGTAGCTAAACTAGGCTAGCTCTCGTAGAAGCAGCTAAACTAGGCATCCTACATTACATACCGGCTCTCGTAGAAGCAACTTAACTAGGTATCCTATATTATACGCTAGCTCTTATAGAAGCAACGCGATCGAGCGTAGTATTACGGCTTACTTTTCCGGGGATGGGATAAGGACTTAGCGAGCTTATAAGGATATAATAGAAGGGTAGTAAGGAAGGACCTTATTAAATGCTATCTCTAGCGCCATCTCTAGTGCCAATTCTAGCGCTAGCTCTCGCAGAAGCAGCTGAACTAGGCACTACTATACGCTAGCTTTCGTAGAAGCAGCTAAACTAGGCACTACTATACGCTAGCTCTCGCAGAAGCAGCTAAAGCAGCTTAACTAGGCTAGCTCTCGTAGAAGCAGCTCTCGTAGAAGCAGCTCTCGTAGAAGCAGCTCTCGTAGAAGCAGCTCTCGTAGAAGCAGCTCAACTAGGCTAGCTCTCGCAGAAGCAGCTTAGCTAGCTCTCGTAGAACTGAATAGGCCTAACGAACCGATAGATAATAACGAGTCGGACGAGGAGATTGTAGTCGGCGACGAGGACTTAGCGAGCTTATAAGGATATAATAGAAGGGTAGCTATAACGGATCTTGTTAATGCCAACTCTACTGCTATTCTACTGCTATTTCTAGTGCTATTTCTAGCGCCATTTCTAGCGCCATTTCTAGCGCCATTTCTAGCGCTATTTCTAGCGCTATTTCTAGCGCTATTTCTAGCGCTATTCTAGCGCTATTCTAGTGCCATTTCTAGTGCTATTTCTAGCGCTATTCTAGGGCTATTTCACCGCTAATTGCAGCATTAACGCCTGCTAGGAGAGCTACCTTAAGAGCCTATTATACGTCGACCCGCTTCCGAGAGTCTACGCTTAGTACGCAATACGCGACCTCGCTCCTCGTTAGTACGAGTAACGGTGCTAAGAATCCGCTTAGCTCGAGTATATGCCTATTTAGTAGTCGGATCAATCTATAGAGGTAGCTATCGCTAAGTACGTAGACTAAGACTACTAGATAAGCCTAGGCGCTCCTAGCCTCGAGTTCCTAATACCTAAGTGTTACGGCTATAAAGGAGGTTAGCCTATACGCTAGTAGAGCCTATAATACCGCTTCTTAACTTATTTAGAGTAGCAGCGCGCTACTATAGAGTAAAGGGCATTGTAGGTAGCAGTATAGTATCCGATAGACGTATATTTAGGGCGCTATAAGCCGCTTCTCGAGCAGCCTCTTCCTCGGCCTTCTTCTATCTATCTTCCTTAGCCCTCTTCCTCGTATTATAAATAGTACGCTACTTAGTTAATACCTCTAGACTAAGGCTTTTTAGAGTATCGATTAGCTAAAAGGTAGCGAATAGTTGCTTATACTACTAAAGCTTCTCGAACTAGTCTATAAATACTAGCGCCTTCTACTTAAGGAGATCCTAATCGATAGTAACACTCTCGTTCTATTCATTAACTAAGTTAGCGGCAGTAAAGATATTAGCGATATTAGCTAGAATCGGATCGTCTATAACCTTAGTCGATAGAAGGTCGAATCGAATATAGCTTAACTAATCTAGATACTAAAGGGCAGGCCGCTTTAATATCTAATCCTTTAGTATACTAAATCTAATTGCTAGACGAGTGCTAGCTCTCGGAGCCTTGAATTTCGGGGGAGTAATACCCTCTAGAGGTATATTAATATAAAGAGCGTCTAGTTCTAGGTTATAGATGTTATAGCAATCTTCTACTACTAGTAGTTGCTAGGTATATACTGCCTTATCCTTACCGAGGTAGCGAAGGACGACTTTGCGTAGACACATGCCGTATTGTTCGCGCAGATAGTTATTCTAGAACTCCCGCCAAATCCGAGGAATCTTATCGCGAAGCTCTATCTCTTTCTTAGTCTAGTAGTTTCTATCGCTATTGCTATTATTATTATTATTATTATTAGCGGCTTCTCGAGTACCTAGCGTATTAGCATCTTCTCCTAGAAGCTTAGACTAGCGGAGCCCTAATAGCCGGAATGCTCTATGCGATCTACGTCGGCGAGGCTTAATTGCCGGATAGTTAGATTCTAGCCGCGGCTACTTAAGACGATTATCGATATAGTATAGTAGGAAGATGAAGGCTAAACTACGTAGAATGGCACGACCGGTACGGCTAAGACGTTAGACAACATCCTCGATATCGCGCGCAAGAGTAAACCTAGTCTAGTAAACAAGCTTAATATCTGGTATATTTAGGCTAACACTAAAAGCAGTAGTAGTAACTATAATCCGGTATTCCGATAGCCTATCTAGATGCTCTATAGTCTTATAGAAGCGGTTATACCGGCGCTTCTAGTCTCGCTTAGCGACACTGCTAGTATAGAATGTTACTATAGTATATACATTAACACCTTTGTTGTCCTATATATATCGTTTCTTCTAGTCCCTATACTTAGCAGTCGTTGCGACTAGCTAATACCGAATAACATTAGCTAGATCCTAGACATACTTACGACTATTAATAAATAAGAGGGCCTTCTTAATGTTTATCGGCGTAGCTTCCTTAGTCTCTAGGTCGAATGCACTATTAATAGCGAAATATAGGTACTCGTATAAGCGGAGCTAATTCTTTAGAATAGTACGTAGGATATGCGTAGTATCTAGACGATCGACACTACTACGAATAATCTTAGTCTAGAATAGCTAATTACTAACTAGACGAAATCTACTATATTTAAGTACAAAGTCCTCTATATCCTCGGACATTGTCGCAGAACAGCCGAGCTAAACTGTGTTATTACGGAGCAACTTACGTAGAGCGAAGATCTATATATATTCCTTCCGAAAGTTACGCTACTTGTTAATAAGATGGACTTTATCGATTACTACGAGACCGATACGGGCACGAACCTTAGGGTCCTATAGTAGCTTCCTAAAGGCTAGACTAGCACCGGTTTCTAGACTTAGGATAATATAATAATATCTACTATTAGTAATATAGTCGTATAGCTTAGGATAGAGGCTTATAGTTTCGGAGGTAATATTAATAGCGTTAACAATGCTATCTCGCTCGATCGGCTAGCTATCTAACTAGCTATCTAACTAGCCATCTAACTAGCTATCTAACTGCAGCTATTAATACCGGTTCTCGACGACCTTAGCCTACTCCTCGCTAAGGCGATTTAGCGGTATAAACTAGAGGGTAATAAGGCTAGTTAAATACGTAAAGGCTATAAATACTAAGCTCTTGCCCTCGCCTATCTTCGAGATCTATAGAACATCGCTACCGCCGAAGATTAGCGCGAAGACTAGATCGATCTAGACGTCCTTCGGCTAATATCCTTTTCCTAGATAAAGGCGATCTAATAGCTTAACAAGGCTAGCGGTAACGATATTACGGTAGATATTCTTAGCCTCTAGAGAAGCTGCGGCATTATATACGAGTTGCTTAACTTAGTCCTACGACAATAGGTTATCGGCGGCGTTAATACGATCGTAACGGGTCTAGAACTATGCTTTATAATCTCGCTTGTTCTTAGGCTACTAGACCGGTAGTAAGTAACTAAAATCCGGGCGCTCTCGAGTTATAGCGGCGCGACCTAGAAGTGCTGTTAGAAAGTGCTACTCGGATTTATTCTGCTATCTATTAGTCTTACGCTTCTTAGCCCTATCCTTCTTCTCCCTATTACGCTACTTGCGAGTGCCCCTCGGAGGTAGCGCTATTGTCTGTTTGTTAGTAGGTTAGTCGCGATAGGTTAGTCGCGATAGGTTAGTCGCGATAGGTTAGTCGCGGTAGGTTAGTTATAGTATACTATTAGTAGGCGACGGCGAGGTGCGATAGCGAGGTACGATAAGGCAAATAGGTATCTAAAGGGCTCTCTAGACCCTTCGTTAGGCCTATTCGAGTCTAAGAACGTGCTAGATAAAGGAATTACTACGAGTGAAGGTGCATATGTGCTAGTAGTATAGTGTAGCCCTCGGTAGTAAGATAAAGGCAAAGGGTTAAGAATATAGATATTCTAAGAGTCGGAGGTACGAGCGGCGGTTAATCTAAGGGTCTGCTCGTAATTTACTTAGCGTTTTACATACCGTTTGTATATAAGTAATACAAAGGAGGGTAGAACAAACGCAGTTACTAGAAGACCTGTCTTAAAAGATCGTATCTATAGCTTTAATTTAATATTTTAACGTATACTTTATATAGCTATTTTAAAAGATCGTATTATTGCGCAGAACAGCTTTTTTAGGTTTGTCTATCTAATATATAGTTGTGCTTCTATAAATTCGAATTCTCGTTTGTATACCGGACGGTTATATAGGAGCTATACGGTTTTCTTTTAGGCGCTTCGCTATAGGCTTAGTATAGACCGCTAAGCTAGATATATATTAGTATACTTAGCGGAGAGATAATGTAAGGACGTAGAGATAGAGTAGAAGGTAGAAGGTAGAAGGTAGAAGGTAGAAGGTGGAAGGTACTAAATTTAGGTAGAAGGTCCATGCAAGCCTACAAAGCGGGGCGCCTGAATAGAGGTAGTGCGGGAGGTGACAACCGGCATGGGGTGCACGACCTGTGAGAGCAATGCAGACATCGATTAGCAGGGTCGCCAGATATTCTATCGCATCGAATTCCATTGTCGCGGGTGGACGAACTGAACCAGAAGCCAGCTCATTTCTCCAATGCTCTCTGCGTGTCGGTATACACCACACCGGGCCGACCCCCCGAAACGCGTCGGCGGTCCGCTCGAAAAAAGACATTTCTTAGCGCGTCCCATGACTCAGCCAATCAGCAGCTGCGAACAGCACCCTTCCCTGGCCCATGCCTCCATCTCCACCAACAACACTCCCTCCCCTCCCATCCCACCATCAAAGCCAACAACCAAAATGACCGACACCAGAAAAACCGTCCTGATAACAGGCTGTTCCCCCGGCGGCATCGGCCACTCCCTAGCCCTAGAATTCCACCGCAAAAATTTCCGCGTCTTCGCAACCGCCCGCAAAACCTCTACCATCACCGACCTAGAATCCCAAGGAATCGAAACCCTCTCCTTAGAAGCAACATCCTCCCCCTCAATCCAAACCCTCGCCTCAGAAATCTCGGCGCGAACCGGAGGCGGAAAACTAGACTTCCTGATCAACAACGCCGGCCGCAACTACACCGTCCCCGCCACCGACATAGAACTAAACGAAGTACGAGAAACCTTCGAAACCAACGTCTTCGCCGTAATGAGCCTGTGTCAAATTTTCACCCCAATGTTAATCGCCTCGAAAGGCACAATCGTCCAAATCGGATCTCTGGCTGCGATTTTACCCTACGTGTTTGGATCGGTGTACAACGCGTCGAAAGCCGCTTTGCACGCGTACTCGGAAACCTTGAGGGTGGAGCTCGCGCCTTTTGATGTGAAAGTCGTGACGGTGGTGACGGGGGGTGTGAAGAGTAATATTGCCAGGACGAAGAGGACTTTACCCGAAAATTCGATTTATTTGCCGATCCGCGATATGTATGAGGAGAGGCTTGTGCACAGTCAGAGTAATGGGGTGCCGAATGAGGAGTATGCGAGGAGGGTTGTGGGGCAGCTTTTGACGCGGCCTGGGAAGGATCGGATTTGGGAGGGGGGGAAGAGTTGGGTGGTTTGGTTTGTTTATACGTTTTTGCCCAGGTGGGTTATGGGGGCGGTTATGACGAGGATGTTTCAGTTGTGGAGGTTGAAGGGGACGGGGCAGAAGAAGGTGAATTGAGTGAGTTATCTTGTGGATTTTGGGGAGATGATGCTCGACGTTGCTCGTCGAATGGGAATATAGATTAATTTGGAAGGGTAAGTGTGCCAACAATTCCAAGTATCGAACTGACCAGACCACTGGTTTCCAGCGGTAGGCATTGAAGCAGTCCCAATCTCCCCCATCGACACCAGGACTTCGCCTTTGATGTTGCTGGGATGACGCTGTGCTTATGGTGTTGACGTTGACTGCTGGAACGAACTTAAGGGACACGTAATCTGCATTGACCACCATGCTGCTCGATATGGATGGCCGCAACGATGTTGGCGACGGCGGTATACACAGCCTGAAACACGGCAATGCTAGCAGAACAGAACCTCGCCCAAAACCAAACAAGCTCCTTGATTGGTAGACC
Source organism: Pseudocercospora fijiensis CIRAD86 (assembly GCF_000340215.1). NCBI lineage: Eukaryota > Fungi > Ascomycota > Dothideomycetes > Mycosphaerellales > Mycosphaerellaceae > Pseudocercospora > Pseudocercospora fijiensis. The sequence goes on from NW_006921532.1 coordinate 11,154,395, forward strand.
TACGCAGCTCACCTTCTCGATATAAAAAACGAAAAGCGGGAATTGCCAACAGAAGAAAACCGGGCGACACAGAAAAGAAAGTCACCGTATATAGAGCTTGCCCCAAGATCCTACACCCTACTTCTTAACAGCTTTCTCCGGCTCCTTCTCAAAAATCCTAACCCACTTCCCCCACTCCCTCGCCCCTTTCGAAAACGTATTCCTAACATCATCCTTAACCTCACTAATCTCAAACTGCTCATCCTCCCAATTCCTCTCCCCCCCACCTTTATGCGCCGGGAACCAACCAATACCTTCCAGAACTTCCGTTTCACTAGGCGCCACCGAGAATTTTGGGAAAAGCTTTGGATCGCGTTCATGGCATTTGGCGGCAAGGTAGCGTTCGAGGACTTGAATGGTAGGCGAAGGCACGAAGTTCAAGGTTAATTTGTCACCGTCGTCGTCATGCTTGCCGGAGGTGGAGGTTGAAGTCAAACGTTTTGTTACGCTGCGACTGACTTTGGCGCCACGGATGCTGCTGTATAGCCAGACTGCGTCGATTTCGAGAAGGCCTCCGAATGGCCAGACTAGAACAGCTAGCATGTCTATGGCGAAGCTGACTGGTAACAGGCCAGTGGCGATGATGGAGTCGCGTTGTGCTTTGGATTTTGACCGGAGCATGGTGTTGACGAACTCCTCGCGGATCTGTTCGTTGGTGCCAGGCATGCTGGCGGGATACACCATGAGCATTTCTTCAAGCTTGATAGTCTTCTTAGTCTGCTCGCCCTCGACGTGACCGTCGTCTGCATGATGATCCTCACTATCTTGCATTGATGCAATTCGATTGAGGAATTCAAGGTTGGAACCTTTGGTCTTTGACATGCCCCAGCTAATTCCTTTTGTGACGTTGCCCTTGACACCCTTCCACGACATAGTCTTGACGTTCTGTGTCTTTGCCTCACGTAACTCTTCCTGCCATTTCCGTTGGACCTTGTGGACCTTCCCCTCTTTCTCGCCTTCTTTTGGCTTGGACATGAACGGCGGCGGAGGAGGCGTGTAGATCAAGAATCGCTGAGGTATCTGCTCACTCGCTGTACCGGATAAGTGAGGCTTTGGGAAGGGCACCAGGTATCCGATCAATTTGTGTGGGTCTCGAGTAAAATGTATAGGAGATGCGACATCTTCTTTCTCGAGGCTCAGCCGTCCTGGCTGCTCGAACTGAGTGGTACCCATCGGTTGATTGGCGTAGTCTTGTGGATTATACGCTGGAATATCTGCTTGCTGTCCGGGCCTAGGCGGTAGCTCTGGATGTTGCTCATTCGGTCTTGGAGGCATCGCGGGTCGTACTTCGTTGTCAGACATCTTCAATCAGTGTGTCGAGTGTGTTGCTGAATTAGCTGCTCTGTGGAAGTGTGAGCTTACACAAATCGTGACCTTCTGCGCAGCATAGATATGCAATATCTTTGAATGTTTGCCTAGCAATGCCCTGCTTTGGCCATGGGACGTCATGCTCTGCGCCGCGTGTCCAGCTGTATACGCGCTCAGGTCGGTGGTATCGGCTTTGCGACATAGCCACAATGTCTGGCGAAGTATCCAATAGCCACCGACATGACGACGAAGGGATTCACTGTATCATGTGACGATCCGTGCAGTGCCGCGAACATGGTAGAATCGAGCATTTGAATGTGTTGATAGCAGGATTGAGATTCTTTCTCATGCCGATTCTCCCGGGAGCTTGAAGCTGAGGCTGCGTCATTGCTCGAACTCTCAATTGATACATGTATGCATTCTCGTGCGATAGCACTGCCAGCTGACCGCGATATCGCATCTGACTCATATAGGATGGACAAGGAATTGAGAGCGCTGTCTAAGATGAGTGATGAAGTTGCGGAATCAGAAATTGGCACTCTTGGCGGAAGGCTTGTTTCTGAAGACGCCTGCCTCAGGCTGTGTGGCCTGGAAGGGCAGTGCGGGAGACTGTCTTCGAATCGTGAACTTGCAGGCTCTTTTGTCCCGTTTATCCAATGATATTCGCTGAGCAATACAGCGGAAATACCTCAATGCACTCTAAGTATTTACAAAATCTTTTCCTTCACGTACAGATCCATGTATTCGTCAACGGGCATCTTGTAAAGGGTGGCAGTGTCGTTGTGGAGGTCGACCAACTTCTTGGTATGCTCAGCAGAGAAGTGTGGTGCAATGTGGTTCTTGAACTTGAGCAGGATCTCTGGCTTGGCCTCTTCTCTGCGCAGTCTGTGTCCAAGAGGTGCCTCAACGACAACCTCTGGAAGCACAGTGCCGTCCTTCAGCTTGACGGTCAGAGCGTTGGAGATAGTTCGCTTCTCTGGGTCATGGTAGTCTGCGGTGAACTGTGGGTCTTCTCGGCATTCGATCTTCTGTCTCAGGCTCTCGACCAGTGGGCTTGTGGCAGCCTCACCACCATCAGTGTAGTCATCAGCAGTAAGTCTGCCAAAGACCAACATAGTAGCAGCCATGTACTGAACACAGTGGTCACGATCGGCGTAGTTGTCCATGGGCTTGAACTGCTTATCAATGATACGAATGCAGGCCTCGTGTGTGCGGTTGACAACAGATTCGATGTCCTCGGCGGACTTGCCCATCTCCTTGAGCTGGTGGTGGATGCGCTCAGCAGCCTCCACAGCTGTCTGCGAGTGGAACTCAGCCGGGTACGAAACCTTGAACAGGACGTTCTCCATGACGTAGCTGCCATATGGTCGCTGGAACTTGAACTTCTTGCCTCTGAAGTTGACATCGTAGAAACCCCAGGTAGGAGTGGAGAGGACAGTTGGGACACCACCCTCGCCCTTAAGGACCTTGAGAGCCATGTCTACTGCACGCTGGCAGGCGTCACCAGCGGCCCAGGACTTTCTGGACATGGTGTTGGGAGAGTGTCGGTAGGTACGCATGCTCTGTCCGTCAACCCAAGCTTGGGAAATTGCGGCCTTGGTCTGCTCCTCGTTCAAGCCAAGCATCTTGGAAACAACTGCAGTCGAGGCAACCTTGACATTGACAACGTGATCAAGACCGACCTTGTTGAAGCTGTTCTCCAAGGCCAAGCAACCCTGGATTTCATGTGCCTTGATCATGCCCTCAAGTATATCGTGGATTTTGAACTGCTGTCCATTGCCAATCTTTTGTGTTCCTGCCTTGTTCGTCCTGTTTGCCCAGTCTGCAACAGCGAGGATCGCACCTAAGTTGTCGGATGGATGGCCCCACTCAGCAGCCAGCCAGCAGTCGTTGAAGTCCAGCCATCTGATCATGGCCCCGATGTTGAAAGCGCCGTTGATGGGGTCGAGCACATATGGAGTGCCAGGCACGCGAGTACCGTTCGGCACTGTGGTTCCTGGCACTACTGGGCCGAGGAGCTTTGTGCAAGAAGGAAATTCGAGAGCTCGGAGACCGCAACCGATTGTGTCGAGGAAGACGAAGCGTGCCGTATCGATCTAAGAAAAAGTGTTAGGTACTGCTTTCTCTACAGCCCTCGTGGTTTTCGTACAGCGAGGTCTGAGGTGATCTTGTAGTTGTGAATGTAGTCTGCCATATCTTTGATTTCTGGATCATACTCAGGCGCCTTGCCTGGCGGCGGAGCACCCGATTGAGGAGCCATTGTGGTCGAGAAAGCTCTGGCGGATTGGAGCTGAGTGAAGGGCGATCGGGCAGCCTTAAGACCTGTCTGAGCGAGTCTGCTTGACGTGCAGAGCGGAGCTTTGCTGCTCCGGCTTAGGCTTCTGGTGGTTGTTCGGAGCAAGCTTCGCGCTGCGATGGACGACATTGCTGTGTGCACTGCACAACAAGGGAGTGTGCTAATAGTATCAAGTGCGAGGGCAGATGAAAGCAGGATTCATGCGCTGTTGTTCCCCCAAAAGATTTTTTAGAGCAGCTGCAGGCAGAGATCAATGGCCAGCTCCAGGGCAGCGAGCGTAAACATTAAGCAGCCCAGAAAAGCTTGGAGCCGAGGTTAGCCGTGCCTGAATGAAGCTGTGAGCGAGATCGCCGTCTTCGCCGTCGCTCGGAATCGGAATCTCATACAGATTGTGGGCGACTTCGCTCAAGCAACGTATATGATATATCCGGATTGCAGTCGGCAATAAGCTGTTTCTTCACATGCTGTCACAGACCATGCGAGTCACAGGTCGATTGTACGTGAATCCTCCAAGCTGATAGCGCCGTCTTGGCAGCCGCTCCTTCGACACACATTGTCACATTGTACCGTCAAGGCACGAGCGTGCTTTAGCACCGGGTCCGGTATGCAGAACATCCTCGCAGGTGCAACCGAGGCGTCAAGCGTTTAGCAAACACCCGCTAGTGCTCAGGGAGACAAGTCCAATAATCAAAGATCGCAGCCAGGTTCACATGTGGCCAGCACGTCGCACTGCAGTGACCTCCTCGAAGCAGGATACCCGAGCCTTGGCCATAGCGATGACCGAAGAAGACCTCGAAAGAATCATCCCTGAGATCAAGGACTATCTCATCACGCATGGAAGTCTCCTCAAGCTTGTGCGGTATGAAGAACTCTCCACAGTCCAGGCCAGGCCTGTGGGAGTCAGCATTGTGCCAACGAGATTCCCACGAGCAGCGTTTGAGCAGGCGCAAAAACTACAGCCATGCATGAATGAGCTATACATTCGAGCCGCCAGTGATGAGCCTTGGCTCGAGGAGGTGTTCCAGCCATTGATGAAACAAGATGTGTTCCTGTCTTCCCTGTGGGACATTTGGCTCAAGGTAAAGGCAGCCGGTGTAGTCCAAGATGTGGTCTGCGGTATATTCAGGTCGGACTATATGCTCCACACAAGCAGCGCACAATCGTCTCCAGCGCTCAAGCAGGTGGAGATGAATACTTTCTCTGTCGCCGGAGCATTTCACGCACAGACTGCAGCCAGAATGCACAAGCACATCAGCAGAGTGCAGAACGTAGGTAGCAAACACGACTCTCCCCTTAAGCATCATTTTCGATCACGCAGGTCCTATCAGAAGAAATCTAACAACTCGCAGGATACGACGAAAACTTTACCATCCAACGACAACATCTCATCAATTGTCTCCATGCTATCACAAGTCCACAACCTCTACAAACCCACAACATCCCATCGTCTCTGCATCCTGATGATCGTCCAACCAGAAAACTTCAACATAGCAGACGAAAGACCAATCGAATACAGCCTTTGGGAAAACAAAAACATCCCCTGCTACCGCTGCGAGTGGCACAAAGTCCTTTCCCAAACAACCCTAACCCCCGACCGCACCCTTCTCTTCCGCAACACCTTCGAAGTCACCACAATCTACTACCGCGCAGGCTACGAACCATCGGAATACATGGACAACGAACGCAATCCAAGACTCCACCTCGAACTCTCCCGCGCAATAAAATGTCCAGATATCCTAACCCATCTCACAACCTTTAAATCCGTCCAAGCAGCTCTCACACAACCCGGCACAGTATATACCTCCCCCTCCCCTCCTCCTCCTCCATCGTAGCTAACCAACCATTCCACATAGCTCGACCTCTTCCTCCCCTCAACCTCCACCCATTCAATCCGCAAAACCTTCATGCCAATGCAATCCCCCAACCCCTCAACACCACCTCCCAACTATGAAAACCACATCCTAAAACCCAACCTCGAAGGCGGCGGAACCCACAACATCTTCGGTCCTTCAATCCCTTCTTTCCTCTCAACCCTCAAATCACCCTCAGAATTCAAAAACTACACCCTTATGCAACTCATCCACCCCCCTCCCACATTCGGATACCTCATGAGTCCGCCTCCTCCTCATCACGACATATATGCCGGGGAAGTTATCAGTGAATTGGGGATTTTGGGCACGTGGATTTTTCGAAGAAAAGGAAGAAGAGAGATTTTGAGAAATGATGTAGCAGGTTGGACGTTTAAAACGAAACCGGTTGATGTGAAGGAGATGAGTGTTGTGAAGGGGTTTGGGGCGTTTGATTGTCCGGATTTTAGCACAGAGTAAGGTAACGAAGAAAAGAGGAGGTAGATGCTAGAAATCATGGTGTTTTGTCTTCTTCCCTTGACATTCCATCTAGATGTAAAATTGTAATCTTACAGTAGTACAATACATGAAAAAATTTGTTCTTCTTGTGTTGTTGTTGGTGGCTGGTTTTTGAACCGACCGGGTATCTCATCACATTTCATCTCAAACCAAAACCCCCTTCCGCACACCTTCATTCCTCTAGCTGGTTGGTTGCCCCGACTTTCCCCATGTTTTCTCTAGACCCATCCGTCTCATCCATCCCTCTCCATGATCGCAATCAAATCATACATCTTCACTTCCCACCTCAGTAAGGCGGAGCAGCCATAATAGCATTAGTTCTCCTCTTCTCCTCAATCTTAAGACCCGCAAGAAGACTCCTCAAATCCGCCTTCTCAGTCCCCGGTGCAAATCCAATTTGCTGATGAAGTTCCACCTGTCGTTTCCCTTCCAAAACATCCTCGAGATCTTTCGCCCGGATTCTAGGTTTATGGTTAGAAGCAATATGATCTGTACCATTACTGGTATTCTGGCCGGAACTTAAACGTCTCTCGACGCCAAAATTTGGCAGCATTAGGAGTTGAGGATGGCTTTGATAGCTTTGTCCCACGCTGCCAGTACGGAATGATGCTGGAGAGGTCTTTTCGACGAATTTGCCGAAACAGTCGTCGGCTTCGAAGTCGAGCATGTTGGAGTCCTTCTCTTCGGATTCGTATTTGGCCCAAGTCGCGACGGTGTCTTTGTATGCATTCCTTACTTCTTCCGCACCAGTCCGAGCAAGCCATTGTGTGCCATCCCATACTCCCACCGGAACTCGGTTGCGGTTGATCACGACATTTCCGTGCGCTTGATTTCTAGTCGTCTGCGCAACTTCGATGATGTTTTTGATAATTTCCAGTGCCGTCTTGCGAGCTTCGTCAGTGGTGAAGAATGCGCTTCGTAAGCTGGTGGCTCGTGGGCTAGTCTCAGGTCGAATACTTCTGGAGTCGAAGCGATCAACAGGTTCTGCAGTGCTTTCATCTATTTCCCTGGTAGACTCGTTCGCAGCCACTGACATGTCATTATTTGACGCTCGTGGGTCCGCAGATGTGCCTGGTTGCTGAGAAGGTGTGGCTCCATTAACGGATCCCTTTGGCTTTTTGTGCGAACGCGACTGGTCTTCCCCGAAGATCCCCTTCTTCAAGTCGGAGGCTGATGGGTATGCACGTACTCGAACGAGGATCGCTGCGATCATATCCGTGACCTGATCCGAGTAGTATACATGTGATGCAAGACAGGCTATGCAACCCTTCAGCTGCTGGATCGTGTTCGCAGCAGCATTCTTCTCGTTGGTGGAGGCCGTATTCTGGGGCGACAGTGCAGCAGAGTCTGGTCTGGAACAATACGCGACAGATCGCAGGACTGATGACATGAGCCCGATCAAGACGTCCATCACTGAAAGTCCGATCAGGTTGAGGTCCGAGCAGACGACGCTCTGTATCATCTTGGCATAAGTTTCGTGCGGTCGGAAGAACGAGCCTTCGATTGGCAGCTTGCCGAGCACATCTTGCGCAGTGTAGAGAATCACGAAGCGGTCTTGCACCGAAGTCCACTGCGTGACCAGGCGGAACAGCTGCGCTGCCCACGTGCTGATGTCTTTGGTACTGCCTGATGACAGCAGTCGGTTCTCCTCTTCAGCGATATAGCGCATGAACGCGATAGTGGCCGCGCGGACTTGAGACCGGTTTTGTGTTTGAAACATGATCTTCAGGCAGTCAATGGCGAGCATTCCCGCCTCTTCCTCTTCAAGTTGGTCGGCATCTTGCACAGTGCCTTCAGCAGCCCGGGGGTCCGGCTCATGGTCTTCCGGCAGGCCAGAGAAGGTTCGCACGGTTGCAATGCTCTGCCTTCGATTTACTGACGACCGCTCCTTGTCTTCTTCAACTTCTGATTTGTTGGCCAAGCTCTTGAAGTGCTCGATATAATCTCGCTTGTCTGGATTGCGCAAGTTGCTTAGGATTGCGGCCATGGACGCATCAAACTCGCGATTCCACACGCGCTCGAATTGCTCTGTCGGGGCAAAGATGCTCGTAATGGCGGCAACTCCTGCCTTGCGCAGGCGCAGAGCATCATGAGATGCCACTGGCGTCGTAGCTTTGCCAATCTTCTTGGATGTGTTCCTGGCCAGGTCGGAGTAGATGCGCACGACTTCGACGTAAAGTGCTCGGTATTCGGAGTCGGCGGCCAGGCTGGCTGCATCTTGATGCTGGCAGAAGACGTCCCATGTGCGCGTCGTTGCCTCGATCAGGCTGATATCGTTGGTCTTGTTGACGATTTCGCGGATGATGCGCAATACCTGAGGCTCATGTCAGCGCCGATGCCTGGCGTCGCGCATAGGCGCTGAACGGAAAGACTTACGAAGGGTGCTATGAGCGCAAAGCCCGAAGCGCGATTGATGGTATTGTGCTCAAGAATCGCCGTGAGGATCTGCAGCGTGACATGTACTGCGGCACTTTGCCAATGGTAGACATCGCTGGCTGTGCGCGTTTCCAGGAAGTGGCCGACTTTGGGGAGCTTGTGTTGCCGCGTGCTGGCGTAGTAGAGCAAATATGACAACTCCGAGCTGTTCGGCCTGACGTCTGCTGCCGAGTTCTTGGGCAGGCGAGGATAGCACTTCAAGATCAACTGCTGGTGTTTTGGGCGAATGCGCTGCGGTCGTCCAGGCACTTGAGGCATCCTTAACAGCACACTCTACGCACTCCGAAGGGCCAGTGCAATCCTCCGCAGCATCGGTCAAAGGCGAGGGTGATCGTGAGTATCTGCAACTCGGTATTCATCAGCGTATTGCGTATTGCGTATGCGGTGCCTCGAGCGTCCCCTGCTGTCCCCTGCCTTCCAGATACGAGTCGACGAATGTCATCGGGGAGCTTGGCTGATGAATGTTGCTTACGTAGAGACATACTTCACAGATTCAGACCCACTTCCCGGCCTGCCGATCTTATGCACCACACACTGTTTCACATTCCCATCCTCGGTCGATTACTCTTCTTCTTACACCAACATTCTTTGCGCTGCTTATATGTCTCGTCAGCATCGCATCCTAGGTGGATGAAGCAAGAAACGGAGCAATCCACAGCAACACGCTCTCTGATCACGCTACAATCAAGCCTGGACAACATACTGCAATTCCAAGTTGTTCAACGAAAGGCCACGACTTGCCTAGCACGAACGCCTGGACACCACCTCGTTGTGATTCGTAGATGCCTGCTTGGACGCACTGCTAACAAGATACTGGCGTGCGCAGCGTCATGTCGTGGCATATATGACCGCGATCAAAGCAGGCACGTTTCGGACTTCGCCACCACGAGACTTTTTCCAGTCTGCTGATGCGAACAGCACCTTTCCTGTTCCTAGATATAAGTTCAAAAACAGCCGGAATTGATGCAGAACACGGGTTCCTAGCAATACACGTGCTGCTTGTGGGTTTCGCTAAGGTGCGGCTAGTATATGCACATGTGACGACGACCTGCATGTTAGGAAAAGGTTCCAGGCCACTGTATATGTGTCTCACGTGAAACGGTGTTGCAGAAAGAGAGAATATGATCGTGTCGTTGGACATCATGAGCCACATATCTATTCTCTGGAATCCCAGTAGAAGCCTAACTGCTCGTCTATTATTTCGAGCTTCGCAACAGCCGCCCTCAGGTCACTTCCCATGGCCTCGGGACCGCTTCCCACAATCTCAGCACCTCCGCCGACCATGAGACTTCTTTCTCGGAAGTCGGATACAATTTCTGTACAGGACGGGTGATGGTCTTTCAACCAATGAACCGCAAACCGAGGATGGCTGATCGCTAATAGCTCGTCCAGCGACACGTCCGATTTTCGAGAGGATAGTGACGAGACTGTCGTCTCGATTCCAGCCTTCTCACGCAACGGAGACTCTGCTCTTGCTTTCGTTGGCGACTTCAGCTTGTGTTGAACATCGCGGCTGACGTATATTGATACTTTCAATCCTGCCCTTTCGCTGAGAAGTGTTTTGAGCCGGGATAGCTCACTGCTCAGCCACAGCAGGTCTTCTGCTTTGCGCACAATCCATACAAAGTCCAGGACTGCTGCTTTAGTGATGCACTGCTGGATAGCCGACACGATGATAGGATATGTGAATGTTACTCCTGTTCCACCGGCGATGGCAAGGATGTGTTGGCTCTGGTAAGATGGAAACCTATTCCCATAAGCACCAGTGAGGATTACCGGTATAGTCGTGTTTCCAAGCTGTGCAAGTGTCTTGGTTTGGCCGTCTCGCACTCGGATCAAGTAGGTGTGATGCTGCACTTTACTATTTGGCTGTGGCACTGAAGAGACAGTGTATGGATGACTTTGCCAGATGCTCAAGCTTGGAAAGGTCAAGTAAAAGTGCTGACCTACTCCCCAAGGCTGACGATGCTCGTAGTCGAAGTCCAGTCTGATAACAGTCCCGTTGTCGTCCGTCAATACCTGAACATCGGCTTGCGCGCACCTGAAACCAAAGTCGCTGCCTTTCGTCCCACCCATGTGAATATATGCGACTCGCAAGCCGCGCACAACTTGGTCGATCACAATCAACGCCAAGCTGGGCACCATCCAGCACCATAGCTTGTCCCAATGACCCCAACAAGCTCCGATGTACAAGACAGCAATGATCCAGTGTGTCATCTTGAAACACTCATAGCCGGTTTTGCGAATCGCCCACTTGGTGCTGAACACTGTCAGAAAGCTGACGAAGGCCATAGCTATGCATCCAAAGATCATGTACTGCTGCTTGATGAAGTCGACGTATGTCTTCGGCTGCGGCTGATATAGCTTGGCTTCGATGATGGTCCAGCCAATGGTGTGCAATGCGCTCTGCACAAATATCACTCGTCCAAGCCATCGATGGAGAAAGTTGAAGTGCTGGTAGGGGATACCGGTAATGAGTGAAAGGGCGCTCTCTCGCATGCATAGCATCACCGTGAACGGAGTGAGTGCATACGCTAGAGCGCCTATGCGATCACTCCATGGCCCCAGCCCTGTTCGCGTGTTATGCAGAGTCGAATTCTTAATTGGCGTCACTCTGGTTTGATACCAGATATTCACCAGCCTAGACACATCAGCATATTTCTCGACAGGGTAACGATGGCACTTACGAGAAGACAAGAAGGTACGCCAACATCACCGCTAAAATAACCACTTGCAATCTGCTAATCCTCCCAAACAACCAGCGCATAGGCGCATCAGGAAGTAACCTCCTCTTCAACATCGAAACACGATCACCGATATCCAGCAACAGCGCCGCAGCACCATGACTTGCTCTGCCCGCCCTCAAGATCCTGACAACCGTCCAAACAGCCAATACTCCCAAGATTGCACCCCAAAGGATAAAAGTATACAGCATCGAAGTCACATGCCCACTGTACACTGCCTCCAAATACTCGCAAGTCCCAGCATCTTTAGTACAAGGTAAGACCCGACTCGGATATGCCCAGTAATGTTTCGTGGTAGTATTCGCTTCATTATGGTCCTGGATGTGTCTTGCCAGAAGTTCGGAAGAGGAAGAAGCCATGGTGTGAGGGAATGAAGTGGTCCAAAGTCAGAGTTCAAAGGAACATGCCTTTGTGGTGTTAATAAGACTGCTGCATTCCTTCTCGAAGTTCATTATAGCCAGGAGAAAATGTAATGAGCACGTTTGAGAAGAATGGATGTAAGCCACGCCACAGCACAGCGGCACTTGACTACTGAGAATACGATCGGTGGGAGAATCAGCTTGAGACGTGGACAATCTTTCTCGGCCATATTGTTCGTTTGAGGTTGAGAAGTTCTTGGCTGAGCAAGTTTCCACTGCGGACCCTTGGCGATGGCGATGGATATGGGTTATCTGCCGGGGAGCGTAGCAGACGGACGGCAGACGTGAAATCATGATTCCGAGGATTCGAGGAGAAGAGAGATGCTTATGGTGCTGATCTGTATAGTAGTATCTCTGTTGTATGAGGGAGGGGATGGTGGTGAGAGGGAGCGTTGTTGCTGTTGCTGTAAGAGAGAGACAGAGGCAATCTCGGCTCTCGGCTCTCGGCACACTTTCCGTCGTCGATGGCGAGTTCCGACGCCTCGAGCAAGCGTCACGGAGGAAGGAGGCACTCTCATCTCTGCAAAGACAGAGACTCTAGCCGCTTGTTCAATAGAATAGCGTAGACATCATCGTGACCAGGCCCCAACTTGTACGGCGGCCAGCTGGTCGCTCGCAACGACGTGCCTCAACCCGAACGGGACAGTGGTTTTCTGACCAGAGCGATGGCCTTTGCCGTGTCGAGGTTCATGGTATGTGTATGCATGTCTATATCATCTAGTCTGCAGAAGACATGTTCACCAAGGAAGCTCGAAATTGTCCCTGTGCCAGAACTTGCCAGTCTCTTCAATGCCCTTCTCGAGCACCATCTTCCACAGCCCACCCGCCGCAACCTCTGGCTCTACAACACCCGGCATCTTCCATATGTCGGGCTCCAGATTCGTCTTCGTAAATCCAGGATGCAGCACGGTCACGATAACCCCCTTATCCTTGAGCCCGACCGACAGTGGCTTGAAGAAGCTGTTCACTGCCGTCTTGGAGGCTCGGTATGCGTAGTATCCGCCTGAAGTGTTGTCGACAATCGAGCCAACCCTTGAAGATACTACCGATAGGCGACGGGGCTCTGGTGCAGCCAAGATGTTCGGCAGCAGCGCTTGTGTAAGGAGAAATGGACCATAAGTAAACTGCTTTTCTATTGTTTGCAGATTGATATGGACATCATCCGGCGCAGAGCATACCGGCAATGTTGAGCAGAGCATCAATCGGTTCTTCTCCAATGGATTTCTTGAACTCATGGATTGACTCAGGATTCGTCACATCCAAGCGCGCAATCTTGCAACTGGGACCCTCAAGGGACTTCAGCTTATCACCAAGTACAATATCCAACGCATAGACCTTCCATCCATCTTCCAACGCAATCTTGGCCATCGCATGCGCAATGCCGCTATTGCAGCCTGTCATCACGGCGATAGGCATCTTTGGAAAAGACTGGCAGCGGTTGAGGAAGGCGTGATGCCGTGGTACAGTGGAAGGGCTCGAGATGTAGGCCTCAATTGCAGAAGTTGAATGCTGACACAAGAGGTCACAGTGAATGGGCTACAATGAGTCCAAGTATGCGCTGGCAGATGATAAATCAAACGCGGCGTTGAAGCTCGTCAGCACACCAGCTCGCGGCTTCCTTCGCGTGCTTGGTAAATCACGACGTCTCGCCATGCAATCCTTCGACACCTGCAAACCAGCGAAATGACTACCAAAAGGGAATCTCCGGCACTTCGAGCCCCTGAGCTTCCTCGTAGCCCTCCAGCCGAACAAACGGTCCCTTATTCTCTAATCCAACGGCATCCATCTGAGGCACCATCTCATTGACTTTGGCCTGCAGATAGTCCGCCTTCTCCAAATCAAACGTCTCCCATCCAACTTCCCACCACAGTCGCTGCTCAGCAATCATATCCTCCTCCGTACGAGCCAGAGCACGGAAATTGTGCTTTCGGTCCATACTCTCCAGACACAGACTTTGGACTTGTGTGGCGGAAAATCTCATCTCGTCGATGTGGAAGGCGAAGCTTCGCTTGGCCAAGACTACTTCGATGCGTATGCCGAGAGGGACGTGCGCTCGAAAAGAGGGAGCCTTTTGGTCGGTTTCAATTGACATGATGAAATTTTTGATATGGGCCAAGGAGGTTGTCTCGCTTTCGAGACCAAGTTCGACGATAAGGAAGCGGGCGTCCCAGACGTGGACGGGAAAATGCGACAGTGCTTCTCCGACAATACGGTCTAACTTCTTAATGGAGTACGCAGACTTACGGGAAGCATCGACTGTGAGCTTAAGTAGGACGCCAGCCGTGTCGCGAACGAAGATGTCGTAGCGAGTATCGGTCTCCAGCTCCGGTGTTTCTTGGCCACGAGCGAGATGTATGAGAGACGTGGCATCTGTGGTGGAAGTCGTCAGACGATTAAGGAAGTCAGACTTGAGGAAGTCGGCGTTCTTTCTGAAGCTGGCTTGGAGATCGGATGGATCGTGGACGCGGTATGTCAACTTCTTCCAGTCCTGCTCATCGTATCGCATCAGGATGGTCCCGAACTGCGCCATGAGCTTCACTGGGCCAGCCTCACTGTCAATCTCGTCTTCCTCTAGCATGCGCTGTCTCTCCTTCTCCTTCTCCAGCGCCACTCCGAAGGGATGCTTTGGAGACGTGAGCTTTTTGGATGCCGATAGATGTGGTAGACTGGGCGGCAGGCCTTGAGCGACAGCAGGAGCTACGTCCTGCTCAGATGGCGCGACTGATGGTGCTGGGACTGAAGTGGGTGCCTTCTGTGACATGGCTTCTTCGCGCTTCTGCGCTCTCTTCGACTTGGTTGGTGGTACGGGGTCTGGCAGCTCCAGTTGTGCGACGACCTTCCTGCCTGCCGGCTTGATTTGAGTCTTCTTTTTGGCCATACCGAAGCGTTGTTGATGTGAACCAACGTCGACTGCGATGTCCAATGTCCTGCTTGCTCGAAAATCTTCTGGGTGGGTCTTGTCGCCTCCAGCTCGGCCTCGAAACGCTCCTGCAGCTGCAGCTTCGCTTCCACGTCACTTTTGCTCCCAAACTACATCACAAACTGATTTTTCAACTCCATCACCAACCAGTCGCTTGTTCAGAAGTAAAGCCTGCCATCACGGTTGCATCGCAAGCATGTCGACATATTTTCACAGCTCACTCTACGCCTTCAGCGAACAGGCCCGAGAGAGAATCTGGCAAGAGTTCGTCACCACAGTCCGCGATGTTCCCGTCGACTGCTGCTACAACGCCGACACCGACACCTTCGAGATCAGATGTCCCTCAATGAAAGGACCGGACGCCAACGAAGTCCTTTCCCAGATTATCAAGCGCCGTATAGACGAGTACGAAGAGGCCGAAGAGCAAAGTGGCGTGAGCAGATGACCCGCCTCACGAATATTTCTCGTACTGACTCAGATGTAGGACAACGACGATCTCATTCGATTCGCCGATAGCAAATTCGATGCTCTTGACAACTTTGTCGAGAGCAATCCAGACCACCCCAGGCAATCACGACCTTCTGAAGCCCGCCCAGTCGCCCGCAGCCACATTATTATCGCCAATGTAGAGCTGCTGAAGGTCTTTCGACTGCGTGACTTGGACGAGTTTGGCCTTCTGGAGCGCACTTTGGCTCCTGTCACCAAGAAGATGGAGAGCCTGTTCGCCTCCGGTGTGACTTGCAGAGCCGCTCGGTATGGTGAAGCAAAATACCATTTTCGAGCCGGAACATTTTGCTAACTTCGTTTTCGTCTTAGCTTCGACGCCAATGATGGTCACGTCTTCAATGGCCGTACTGGTAAGAACAAGCTGATTACCAACGGCAGTCCAGTACAAGGCGCACCATTACAGCTGCCCGCGTTCGGGACACTTAGCGACGACCGGATGATGAGCAACGAGCCAGCTGAGAGCATCGCGGGCGATCAATGGCAGATGGAGGACGCTGGCGAGAATGTCAGTGTGAACAAGTGGCTCCAAGGCGTTGGAAGAACGATGGACTCTCAGATCAATCCATTCGTGGAGAGACCAGACGTGCCGAAGGACACCAAGCAGATGCTGGCCAAAGAGCAGACCCATGCCACTAGTCGAGCAAGAGTTCCAAAGGGCGCCAATGTCGTTTCCAGCGACCTCGACGATTCTGACGAAGAAGAGGACGAGTCGCCTGTTGCTGACTTCAGTGACTTCCTGGCCTCAAATCGTCCCGCCCAAGCCGCGCAGGCCAGTCAGGAGTCGGATGATAATAATAGTGAGGCGAGCGACAAGACTGAGACGGGCCCATCTTTCGCATCTCTGCTTCCTGGTGGCAAAGTTAGTCCTCGAAAGCGGCGCGATTCTGGAGACTGGAGTGCTGTTATCCAGCAGCCCAGTCAGGCTGGGTCAGCGCAGAGCTTTCGTTTGCAAAATTTGCAGCAAGCTAGCCCCCTCAAGGCCTCTCCGATAATCGATGGCCAGTGGGGCGACTATGGCGGCAGGTACGCCGCTCGTGACAAGATTGGCCTTAAAGGCAACGCAGATGCCATCGTGGACTGGGACAGGGACAATTATCAGCCAGACCAGGATCAGGTGCAGCGGCATGCGCGGAGGAAGCCATTAGCAATTCGTGGTGCGACACCTTCGGTAGCCTCGACACCGGTCAGCATCAGTGGAGAGTCCAGAGAGACCGGACGAGGTACGGCAGCATGGAGCGCGCACTCGACTTCAGCATCGATGTCAGAGGCATCCTCGACTGTGGCTACCAAGCCCATCAGACGCTATGCGGACTGGGATCCCAGTGAAGCAGAATGGAAGAATGTGGCTACACCCGCAACGACAAACGCCGACCCAAAGATCAAGCTTATCGACGATAGAGCAGTCCCGTCCTCCACGCCGATGAAGCCGCCACCTGGCTATCTCCACCAAAAGCCCACTGCGCAGGTGCGTGTGACGAATCCAGACTCGAGTGGCAGACTCGTCGACTTCGAAGAGAATATCATGGATAAGGAGTGGGAAAATGTGAGGCCCTCGGTGTTCAAGACGACTTCACGCTCTCGTGCTACTCTCGCTCCGACTCGAGCCTCGACCAACGGCACTTATGCGTCGACTGCAGCAGTGCATGAAGTTGCTCCGAACCCGAGCAGCGCAAGTGATCTGCCCCCTCCTCGAAAACTCCAGCTTCCTAGCGACTACACACGCCGCATCACGACTAAGTCGAAGAAGTGAGGCAAACGATAGCTCGCATGCAGCCTTGCGTGAAGCTGCGTCTTAAACGCGAGCAGTGCAAGTAATCTCCATCCTCCTCAAAAGCTTCAGCTTCCCGCCGCACCACGACCAAACCCAAGAAGTGACGGAGAAAAACGGAAATGCCAGCGGAAAAAGTCACCAGTGTCCGAGAGAAAGAGAAAGTGAGAAAGCCAGCTCGTTTCTTTCTGTTTTGTTCATACCTCTGTACAGTACAGTTCGCATCATGACCGAAGTGTTCGAGTCAAGATTCTACGATCTACGCAGAGTAATGGTAGTCGAGAAAATGGAAAGCCCATACCATATGTCAGGATGCCTGATGTGAATTTCGTGCTTCAGCCTGTTGATCTGAGAGCCTTTCCAGTCTCGAAGTTCATTCCATTCCGGTTCCTGTATATCCCAATTCCCATCCTAAAGAAGCAGCAGCAGCAGCAAGTTTCATGATTGCCGCTTCGCTTCCCTTTGCTCAATGCATGCATGCATGCATGCCATGCTCTCTTTCGGTATTCTGTCTTGCTTGTTTTTTGGGGTATCCTGCGCATACGCCAACGCTAATCAAACCAACCATCATGACTTTGAAAAATACGAAAGAAAAAGGTCGTTGCTCCCTCCAATCCTCCTCCTACTCCTTCTCCTTCGTCCCTTCTTCTTCTTCTTCTTCTTCATCACCTGCACCACTCTCATCCAAACTCGTATTCCGTTTCACATTCATCACCCACCGCATATCATTCACAACCTTATCCATCTCGACACTCAACTTCCTACTCCTCTCCGTCTCCTCCCTCCTCTCGCACTCCACAAGTTGCAATCTCTCTTCGCGAGCTTTAGAGATCTCTTCCCACTTCGCGACCATTTCCTGCTGGAGAGCTTTGCCTCGCTCGATTTCTTGATGTTGCTGCTCATGCACGACATTCAATTTCAGCATGGTTGCTTTATCTTCCTCTAGGACTTTTTGTAGCCTTTTCACTTCAGGTTCGAGCTCTTTCTCGATTCGGAATTTTTGCGCGCTGACTCTGCTGTCGTACATTTTTTTCGTTTGCCTGATGGTGGTTTTGAGGACGTCGTTTTCGGCTTCGACTTGGAGTCTTCTCTCTTTGTGCTCGCCGACTTCGCGGTCCTTGTCGTGAATGGCTGCATCTCGCTCGGCTGATAATCGTTGGGCAAGTTTTTCGAACTTTTCCCGGCGCTCTCTTTCAACTACAAGTTCCTCCTTTGTGTCCGTAAGCTGGCGATCTCTGCGAACAAGCAAGGCATGGTCCACGCCCCTAGCATGGCTGAGGTTCTCGTTTTCGGATTCAAGAGCTTCTATTCGTGGCTTGTACATTTCCATGTTGCGCTGAAGTTCTTCTGCTCTCGTGATCTGCTCGCGCAACTCGCGCTTCAGGCGGTCATTGTCTGACATCAGCTTCTCGATGACTCTGCCTGATTTCCCGCCGGTAGTGGCATGGCCCACAGCTGAACTCCACTGTGCTTGGTCTGTGTTTGGAGATTGAGTCGGTGGTGAAGTGAGGGGGTGCTGGACCTCTCCATTTGAGGTATGCTGGCCATTGGTCGCAGGTGATGATGCGCCATTGGAGACTGAGGAGGGCAGCTTCGTGTAGTCACTGCTGCCGATTCGACGTGACGCGCCGTTCTGTACTGGCGTCAGGTACGAGTTGTTGTTGACAGGCGTCGGCGAAGAAGAGTTGTTCGGCGAAGTGCCGAAAAGCGAGCCGCCATTCATAGCCAATTCTGGGAGCGTTGGCGACGTGGGCGAAACTGGCGAGGAGGGAAGTTCACGTTCGTGGTGATTCTTGTTTGGCGATTGCCTAAGAGCCGCGAGCGAGCGGCCTGTGAAAGCAAGCGTATTAGCGAGTTGAACATAAACAAAACACGAGACGACAACGGCATGTAGAACTCCGGTCCAGGATGCAGTCAGACTCCAATAATTTTCCGGAAGGCTCGTGACAATAATGGCAGGCAGGCAAGTCGCGAAGGCAAAAGCAGTGGCAGTCGGGTCGCCTCGCCACTTCCCCGAGCCCCAGCTACCCGCCCGAGCCCCAGTAATACAGTGGATTATGGAATCCGCTGTTCCTAACAAAATTGCGTAGGGAAGCGATTTCCGGATCCCCGCAACCACTACCGACCGGGCAACCACTTCTATACTGCTGCTAGCTATGAAGCCAAAGTTTGTTAGCAAACCAGTGGTATAGCAAAATTCAAGGTGTTGTTAGTTGCTATCTACTCAGGTCTAAACGGATTACGACCTGCAGCCTTGTAGCCACGTGATGCTACATATGCTGGCTTATATTGGTCCCTTATTTGCTGACTAGCCTGCTACTGCATATAATACTGCTACTGAGTGAACTGATGGTGCTATTGTTGCAGCACCTAGTAGTGAAGTGGCCGTCCTGTTAGCTGTATGAGCGACTATTGTTGTTGTTGTTGCTGCTGGTACTGGTAGTGCAGGCGCGACTTCCTAGCCTCCTAGGTGACGCGCTCCGCGCCACCAACCAAGAATGGATATGATATGTAATAGGTAGAAACGCCACGTAATCTCATTCAGGCCGATTCTATATTGGTATATCTACTGGGGCTCGGGCGGGTAGCTGGGGCTCGGGGAAGTGGCGAGGGTCGGGTCGGTACGACTCTGGCAAGAATGATAAACATTGGTCGCGGATCCCGGTTGTTCATCGTCATTCTGTCCAGGATGTTGCCGGCTGGAGTGGACATGGACCGCTGTGTTCAGACAAAGCATTGCGACGGATCCAGCAAATCGGATAAGGTTAGACACTGAGAGCATATGTAGACACATGGATAGACCTGCTTGAAGAACGCTGCTTGTGTAGAAAAGACAGGTTGGAAGTGGTGGACGTACTCTTTACAACTAGATCGTTCAAGTGATTAGCATCGATATCCATGTGTTTCACCGCCAAGATCATGTCTCTTCTCGGCGATGGAATGGATACTTGATGCTCACGCGTGTGAACTTTCTTCATCTCTCTCTTCTCGCATCGCCGTGCTGTGTACGTTGTCAGTATGTGGTGTCAGCCTGATGTGTATCATAGAGTCAAGATACCTTTCGCGATGGTGTGAGAAAGAGAAGCTGTGAGATGCGCAAGACGCGAACTGAAGCTCAGCGTGGACCCTGATGAACCTTGTTGCTGCCGCACGGGCCGGGCCGCCGGCGCTACCGTCAGCACGGTAACAGTAGCCGCCAGCAAGATCTTTGTTCTCGAATTCGAGAAGCAGTTTAAAGCAGGCCAATACGAATACAACAGATGCGCGCATACATTGGTAGAAATATCGCGTGCTACTTTCACTTCTCGCACGTCTTTCTTGATCTCCATCTGAAGCCATCCAGCCCCGCTCACATCGAGTTGGAACTGGGCAGCAAGTCCCTGGTTTCACGAAACGCCTAACCAGCAGTCTAGACGTCGATCCTCCATCTTGTCAGGCGTACCTGTTTCGCAGAAGTGCAGAGATCATGCTGCATTTGCTCCTTTCTTGTGCTCCGTCTATTGCGAGTTCCATAATAAACGCCATTATGCATCTGCTCCTGAGAAGCGTTGCATATGCCTCTACCCCTTTCCCACGCATCACGCAGAAATCAGAATCCTCCTAGTCGTTACAGTTGCCTCTGCCTCGTTCTACGTCCTCTTCTTGCACTCTTGTACAGACGCTGCGACTCCATCCAAATTCAACGTCCCACAGCAGCAGCTACTCTAGCACATGGCGCCTTCTCCAACGCCGCGCTGATGCAAGAGAATTTATGCCAGCCCAACCATCTGTTGTCAAAGTTACGCCTCCGCTTTTACTTCTGTGCCTGTTTCCTGCTCGAGCACTGCTGGCCTCCATTTCGCAAGAATCTTCTTGGCGGCCGTCTTCGCATCCCTGTTCTCTCTGAACATCTGCTCCGCAGTATTGATCGCCAGCTCTCTCACCGGTGGCCGAAACATGACGAGGTAGAGCAGCGTGTTGGTGACAATCTGTACTCGCTCCGGGTCCTCAGCGATCTTCTTGAGTCGATTCAGCAGAGCACTGTTGATGGCTGGGACTTCTGAGAGCAGTCTGATCACTATCCGCTGATCCTTGACATCAATATAGGGCATCATGCTATCCAGTAGGCGCAGCACCCAAATCCAGTAGTTAGGCAGATCATCTTCGTCAATCGTTTCACCGTCTTCCTCCTTTTGCTTCAGGAGTAAGCGGTCGGAATACCATTCCTCATTCAGCCAAGCGATGGCAACATCGATTCTGCCTCGGAAGTTATCCATGACATATCTGAGAAGACCTTCTCGAATGCCGTTTGATAAATGTCTCCCTTGTGCTTTCTGCGCCATCGAAAGGTCATCACCCTCCTTTTTGACATTTCCATTCTTCTCATCAAGATCAAACGGCGCCCTTGTAGCCAATCTCGTGAGCAAAGTGATCCACACTTCCCTGTCGTGGCCACTGGCGCTTGTCGCTGCCAGCCGATTAAAGCCATGTTCTATCTGAGTAGGTTTGCCTTTGGTTTTCGCCTCGCGATCGAGGTCTGAGAGATTGCCGAAAACTCGCATGACAGCAGTCCTGCTATAATCGTCTTTCTCATGTTCAGAGAGGGGCGGTGGTGGAGGTAAGCTGAAAGGACCGACAGCAACGTCGTTAGCAATCGCGTCCCTCGGTCTCTGTTCTAGGCGATTCATTACTTGATCTGTGTCGCCGTTGAACCCCATTGACGGGTCATAGTCTTCGTCATCCTCCTCTGCGTTTGCGGCATTCGCTTCATTTGCGTGACCCCTGTCGCCAATACCCAGCCATCTCGCTCGGACGACATTGATCGCTTCGTTGATCTTCTGCTGCGGTACCGCCTGTAACAGCGCAGGTATGAGTTGCACGACTGTAGGCACTGGCAATCGAGTCACATCGAATGTCGCTGACTGTTGGTGATTCGTGAGTGTCCATATTTGTGCTATCGACACTGGTCCAGGTGGTAGTGGTGGATATGTTGGACCGACGGACTGTTGCAAAGGCGTCGTGCCATTGACAGCTTCCGCATCTAATCGCTGCCGTTTCGCATCGTCTAGTCCATCGACGGGCTCGTCGGGTGCAGGTCGCTTGAGCTGATGATTCTCGGAAAACACCTCTATCAGGCTATGCTTGAGTCGCTCAATGCCTTGCTGCATGCGGCCCGCCAGTGCATGGTTTGAATTCCTTTTGAGGCAGTTGAGAAGAAATGACATCGTAGTTCGGGTCATGCTCTTGATCGCAATCTTGTCCATCCCACTTATGGGTCTACTGGCCAGCTTGAGAGGGTTGAAGTTGAGAATGGTCATGAGGATCTTGCTCGAGACACTTGCGCGACGCTGAACCAGGGTGGAAAGAGCGTTCAATGTTGCCGTGACGATCAGCGGATCAGTCAAGTTCTCCTGCAGCACGCCCAGCAGTCTGTCCAGTAATCCGGACGCTTCTGCCTCGAGATTGGCGGGCGGTATGACAGGATGATCTCGCGGGACCAGAGAAAGACTGATTTCGTTTTGCTCTTGCCGCCGAGGGTCTGCAATGAGGCCGGGAGTCTGCGTTTGCACCACAGAAGCCACGAACTTGATGCAGCATATTCGCACACCAGGCACTGCAGTATCCATCCTCCGCAGAATGCTGCTCTTTATGGCCGCTATCTTGCTCCATGTCTCCTTGTCTGAGGGGTTGCTGACAGTGTGTCTAAAGACGAATGGGTATATGCTCGCGGCACACTGCACAGCACTCTTGACCACCGCCGTGTCCTCATCCTCGCCCGCAATGTCCTTTCTGTTGAGATAGCCTTTCAACGTGTCAAGCACAACCAGTGACATTTGCTGCTTTGCCTCCGCTGTCACCACCTGCGATGCAAAGGTCTCTGCGAGAAAGTCTGCACCCCATCTGCGAAGCTCTAGGTCTGCACCTGGCGCAATGACTTGGACGATTCCAGGCACTACTTGGGTGTATAGAGTGTGGTCGCGGAGCACAATATCGCGCGCAGAGTTCAATTGGGTCAAGGTCTCCTTCGGCGACGCCATTGGTGACAGCAGAGCGCGCCGCAAAGGGCGGGCTCACCCTCGAGGTGGTGAAGAGCAGGTCACGAGGCAGAGGCAGGGAACAAAAGCAGCTATGTTATCTACAATGCTCAGTCCAGTAGGGCGCGGGTGCAGTTCAGCGCTCTTTGCGCCTGGTCATCGCCGGTGAAGATGATGTCGTCGGTGGGCGAGGTGAGGGTCAATGGCACGCGCAGAAGTGTCGAAGTCGTGTTGAAGGCGGAAGTCAGTGTTGTCGTGAAGTGACGATGACAAAGTTGAGTTCCGCGGCCGCGGCCAAGATTGCGACAGCCTGGTCATCGTTCTTGGCGCTGTCAAAGAACTTGAAAGAAGTGCATGTGAAACCTTCACTCGACCAACTCACAGTCCAGCTCGTCAAGATGCCTTTCGGAAGGTGCGTATGCTGGTCGCAAAGTACTGTTCCATACAATGCTGATGGACTATAGGATGCCGCAGTCGTCCTACTATGACAATCGCAACCGTCCCACCGCAGCCCTTTACCGAGCACGACAGCCATATCTCATTCGCAATGCCATAACAGGTCTCTGCATATTCGGCTTTGTGGCATGCATATGTGAGTAAAAGTACTGCAGATCTATGGGAAGCAAGATCCTAAGTTGTGTCAGACACGTACACGTTGAAGGCCATCGGCCAGGACGACTTCTCCGACGTGCCTATTCCTGATGCGCCTGTTGAGCAAGCAGCGGCCCCGCATAGTTCTGTTGTGAGAAGTGCTGGAAAGAAGTAGACGCAGAGCACGATGGAGTCGTGATGAGCGGGCTCAAGTGATGCAAAAATTAGCGGCATAGAGTGGCGCTCAGGATGG
Source organism: Pseudocercospora fijiensis CIRAD86 (assembly GCF_000340215.1). Lineage (NCBI taxonomy): Eukaryota > Fungi > Ascomycota > Dothideomycetes > Mycosphaerellales > Mycosphaerellaceae > Pseudocercospora > Pseudocercospora fijiensis. The sequence continues at coordinate 11,178,056 of NW_006921532.1, forward strand.
GACAGGTGACATTCGAAGAAGAGCATTATCACAACTGGGGTGGGGGCAGACGGCTTTGAGGAAGAGTTGTGCAAACCACAATTCGACGAATGGACATGACCTTTCCGCAGCACCCGTAATGAAACGGTCAAGTCGAAAGGGCGCGAGATGGTGCGACCCATTTACAAACACAGGAGACGCGCTCGAGGCAATGATGAAGACGATATACACATATCCGGGAACATTTGAATTCGATGTGCTCGCTTAGCATGCTATGCGAACATGCAAGGTCAGACTCGCGGACATATTGCTCTCACAAAAAATGATGCACAGTGAAAGCATTCATATGGCATCTCCACGCTTCGCGGAGTTGTGTTCTCCGCTTGAGGGTATGTACACATAACAAAAGGTATTTATGCCACGCTCTTACGCTCCACTATCCGCCGCAGCAGGCGTGAGCTTCTTGAAGTTCTCTACTGGCTGCTCTCTCGGCACCTTGTTCTCCTTCAATTGCTGAAGCTTCAAAGCATCTATTTCCGCATGCTCTTTCTCGTACTTTGCGATCAACTCGCTCATATCAGCACTTCCGTGGCCAGCGCGGACGTTCCAGGGTGAGGAAGCGTTCAGGATTCTGTGAGGTAGCTCGTGTCAGCTAAAGTTATCCCATCCCCGTGCCTCTGCACTCAGCATTGACACATTTAGACATATTCGCGCATACTCAGGATATCTGTGGTCGATCCATCGCTCGCTCTGATTCGTCTCGTTCAGGAAAAGGACGCGGTCAGCAGCTGCTTGCTGCATAGCTTGTGTGTGAAGATCGTTTCGCTCTGCCCACTTGATCGCGTACTGGGCATATGTATCCTTGATCAAGCGAGTAAAATATGGCTGGTCGTTCGTGCCTTGGCCGGTGAACTTGTATATCGCGAGACCGAGAGGGAGAGAGGCCAGAGCAATGAAGAACCCGGCCTGGGAGTACGCTTGTTAGTCAATGTCCTGCCTGTATGTCCGCCAAGTTCCTTCTGCGCAATCTATCTCTACGCCCTCTCAAGTTCCTCGGCTGGGTAGAAACGTACTCCGAGTGACTCGTTCTTGAGCGGTGGATTCTTCTCATGTGCTGCTGTGCCTTCGGAGACGAGTTCTGGTCCATGGTGGTCTCCAGCATATCGTCGCTGCGACTGCCATTGGATCGGCTGCCGTAACCGCTGCGCAGAGCGTGCGGCTGTTCGCCTGAGTGGTTGCATTGCGTGTAGCTGGTACGATTCTCACGCGATGGCACTGAATCTGTCGCAGAGGAGCTGCTGCTTCGAAGTGATGTCCAGCGTCCGAGCCGCCAAGCCCAGATTGGGCAGCTTTGCCGAGATGTTTTGCAGTCCTCTTCTGTCCACTCCCCTTTCAATCATCTTTACACGCAGCACATGATGACAAAACTATCAGGACTAGAGGTCGTCCGTTACAAGATCTCAAATAAAGACCAGACTTTTGCAGTCTCTCGACACCAGTGAGACGCATACCGCAAGTGACCGGAATCGAGGACTCTCGATCATGATGGACTCCAAGTTATACACGAATGTTCGTGAGCAATTGGCAACATCATTCTGAAAGGGGCTCACGCGGGAGGACTCATGTACTTCGCTTCGATCCGTCGCCAAGCAGCAGAAGACATCACGACCAATGTCAGGCAATTGGTAAGCGAGGAGTCACGATGGACGTCAAATCCTCAGCCCTACAATAATTGGATATGACATGAGAATTGCTACAGTTGTAGCTGGTGGTCTGACCGAATGCCAAGGGAATAGCCGCTCAAAGTTCAGTGGCTGGCACAAATGGCTTGTACAGCTGCAAGGACCAGCCTGGAATCGACACCGACTGCGCCTGAATTCCGAGCAATCACATCCAGCAAACCCTCAACTTCAAATGTCAATACTCTGATGATGATGATGATGAATCTGGGAGCTGAAGTGATACAGTAGGGGCCTGACGAGGCGCAGCGAGAATGTGCTGTCGGTCGCTCCGCTAGTGTAAACTTTGCTGAGAAGTGAGCACGACTCTGGCTGAGCGAGGCTTGGAAAGTCCTACGCGCAAAGGTAACTCGAGCCAGTCTCCGCCAGTAGATCTTCTTCTCTCAAAATATTCACAAGCAGCAGGCTTACTGGGACAAATCATGGCACCTGGTCACTGCAACGCTGGAAAGGCGCGTGAGGCTGCTCTATCCCCGTCCTGGAAGCTGCCCAAGCATGCTCATAGAGTCATTGCAAGTCCTGCTACCAGGGTGCTTGCAGCCAGATGTCTCGTACAGATCACACGAGAAAGCTAAAATCTCTTGCTATAAGGTCGTGCAGATCACCACGTCGACGCGAACGTAGGTAGTATCCGCAGAGTATCTTACCAACATTCATCGAGCAATCAGTAACAGTCGACCTTTTTTTCAAGAAGAGTTTCCCTTACTGTATCCACGAACATGACGAACAACCTTAACATATATCACAAATGGTGTTCAGGTCAGGACACACTACCTGAGCATCCACCGCCCGAACTTCAGGAGCTCCCAACTAATTCCCATCCATACTGGCTTATAGTATGCATTTTCCACCTCGGAAGCTCGGAGATATACTGACTATGCATAGCGTTGCCCTACCATCGAGTTCGAGCCAGACTTCAACAGCTCAAACGTCTGCTCTCCCGACATGTCGTATCAACAGCTATCCTTCGATTCACAATTCTGCAACGCAGAAGATTATCTTGACTTCCAGCGAATCGGGACACCTCAACCCACGTTCAAGGATGACGACTTAGACGCTGCTTCTCAGGTCAGCATTGAGACTAGTGAAAGAGGATCCAACAAGCACGTTCGAAGAAGGGAACAGAATCGTGCTTCGTACGCCCTTCCTACTTCTTGTCATAGTGTGCATTGCTGATGTCCCTTCGCCAAGGCAACGAGCATACCGAGATCGTCAGCGAGGCAAGATCGCGGAATTACAAGCCAATATCGTTGCGCTCAAGGCCCAGAATGAGAAATTGCAAGCTCGAAATAGTATGCTTGAAGCCACTTCCCAGCGACAGATACCAGATTCGAAGAAATGAGTCGTAACCGGCCGGGGAAAAATTTGACACTGCGTATAACGCACCAAGATCTGAACATGATCAACTCTCAGCACAAAGATGTTGTGACTGCTTCAGTTGCCCCCGAAAATGGTTATGCAGAAACACGAGATTGCTTCCCAAGCATCTTACCACGCAAGTCATCAATATGCAACTTCAGGACGAAGGCAGGATAGGTACACGAAATGGTACCTAAGGTGGTCAAGTGCCACAATGTAACGCAGCAAGCAGGAACGAAAGGTCTGTGCGGGAACCCAAGTCATAAAGTAGAACACAACCATCAAAGACTTGTACACTATTAATGAAGAGCAATCGCCTCGATTGTACGAAGTATCAAAGGTACAGAACCTCATCGCACAATCCTCAAAATTCCACTGGCTATCAATCATCTCTTCCTTCCAACAAATCCCGAAACCAAAGACGAGCCAACATCCACCCCATCAACCTCCAACGAACTTAGAAATCTAAACGTCTCCCCGAAGGGTTCTGCTTTCGAGATCTAACAGCTCTCCAGAAATTCTCCTCGTTCATCTCCCCAAAAGGGTTCTGAACTTGAAGAGTTTCTGTTCTGGTTGAGCGTCGATCGTCTGCGTTTGTTCACATATTGTCTTTCTCAACGCTGCTTCGCTTGATTGTCGTTGCTGGGGTTGAAGGGAGGTGCGGTGCCGTTGAGTCCTGGTTGAGGCGGCGGCGGTTCTTGGTGAAGAACGGGCATGTTCACGTCTGCGTGCAATGCAGCGTGGAATGGTGTCTGATGTTGGTGTTACTGGTCAGGCATCGGATGGTTGCTAGCAGCAGCAACTGCTTCGTCTTCGGCATCTTGGGCACGAGACACCAGGTTCTGGATCTGGTTCTCGTAGCGCTCCTCCTTGACGTCTTCTCCCAATTCGAAGATCTTGTTGCGAGCGCTGGATAGGTGATCGCGCAGCCAGTTGTTCTGGTTCTGTTCCGGGTATGCCTGCGAGGCGCTTTCGGCGCGGCTCTCGTTGGCCCAGGTATAGTCGATCTGTGGTGGAGTATAATCATGGATGGCGGTTGTGGAAGTTGCGCATCGGGAACCCATTTGCAATCATCGCGCGCGGTGCTTTCGGGGCTCCTGGAGGTGGTTGAGGAGCCGTGTGCTCTGCTGTATCTGCCGTACGTGTTCGCTGCCGATACCGCTTGCCCTGTCCTAGAGTGTCGCAGGTCACTATAACCAGGTCCTCGATTGTGTATACATCCTGAAACTTTGCACCCTTATATTGCCACGACGTGACCCAGCAGTCCAACACCTCGTTGCTTGCTTCGTGGTCGCTCATGAACCAGTCGGCAAAAGCAAATTGGCGATGGAGTTCTGCTACTCGCTGTTGGTCATTGCTTTTTGTAAACTTCCCTCGTTGCTTTCTTCTTTTCTGGTGATTGCCGTGGTCTTGAATCTCAAGCTTGTCGCCTTGAGGCGCTTGTGTGAAGCCCTGGGAGTCGGATTGAGTGCTTGAGACATCGTCATTCTCAGGTTTGCTCTCCTCATCATCAGGCTTTGAAGATAACCCAGCTGCTGCGTCGGCAGTTTGCTCTGGATTCTTCTTGTCCTGAGCACCGCTCCCATTGTCCTTGCTGGCGGTTGTGCTCAACGAACCATTGCTCTTCTCTGTCGAGTCACCTGCATCTTTATCATCTTCGTCTTCACTTCGGTCGCGCTTGTCCTCGTCATCAACGGCATCACCGGATGATTCTGCTGTGGGCACCATCGTCTTTACTCTCACGCGGAGTTGCCACAATGCGCCATACTTCTTCATCAGGCGCGCTTCTCGAATCTGTTCACAACGCTTTGCAGGCATTCGACGAGCCAGAACTGCCCAGTCATTGTGCTTTTGCTCCACGCTGCACAGCTCTTTGTTGACCTTGCCGAGCTCTTGTTGGGTGTTCTCGAGCGACTGCTTCACCTTAGCGAGATTGCTCTCGAGCTGTTGGATAGCCGCCGCGCTCTGACCACTGGCGAGTCTATATCCGTTGCGTTCTTGCTGAATAGAGGCGAGCTGCGCGCGGAGATTCGTGACCTCCATGTCGCTCTCTTGGATCTGCGTCTGCTTCGTTTCGCTGTCGGTTCTGTGTATATCACATTCGCGCTCTGCCTGCTGAAGCAAGGTGGTCTTGTTATCCAACGACTGCTTTGCCTGCGCGAGATTGCTCTCAAGCTGCTCGGCATGAGCCAGACTTTGGTCCTGCTTCTGTTTGGAGTCGCGAAGTTCTTTTTTCGTGGATTCCAGCGAATTGCGCTCCTCCACGAGGCTGGCCTCGAGCTGTTCGGAGTGAGTTGCTTTCTCCTCAAGCCCCTTCTCAGAGTCATGAAGTTCTTTCTTGGTGGCTTCCATTGAGCTGTTGACCTCCATGAGATTCTTTTCAAGCTTTCCGACGCAAGCCACGTTCTCCTTGAGCTCCTTTTCGGTGTCGCCAAGCTGGGTTTTCGTGCCGTTCAGAGAAATGTTTGCCTGGGCGAGATCACTCTCGAGCCGCTTGGCATTCTCTAAGCTCTCATGAAGCTTTTTTTCGGAGTCCTCAAGATGTCCTTTCGTGTCTTCCAGCGAAGTGCTCAGCTCAGCGAGATTACTCTCAAGCCTTTCGGCGTGAGCCTTACTCGTCTCGTGCATATGTTTCGAGTCGGAAAGTTGTTGCTTTGTATCATCCAGCGAGCAAATTACCGTCGTGAAATCGGAGTTTAGCTGTTCAAACTTCTCATCCTTCGCTTCGAGATCCATTTTGCTACGTCGAAAGAGCTGATCTGAGGTGTGAAGGAAGAGTCCAATGGCCGCAAGCAGTAGTGTAAGAAGGATGGCGATGATACATGTGGCCGGCGAAAGGCCAAAGCTTCCTCCAGAAGCGTGCAGAACACTCGATGACCCATTGCTGGTCGGATCTAAAACTGAAGCGCCTGGTTGAATGCCTGTAAGGAGAGAGTTGGCATTACCAGCCATGCGCCAAGATGGTACTGCTTGCTTACAGGTAATGTGTCCACTCGAGTCGGCACAAGCTGATTGTTGCGAAAAGCCATCATAGTATTCAAGTCGTGTAACTTCGAGTCGGTTGTGAGCCTTTCTATATTCTCGCTCAGCAATCTCGCGCTTTTCGCGCTCGAAATCTGCGCACAGTTTGTGGCGCTGTATTTCTGCTTGGTGATCGCGCCGCTCTCGGCGCTCTTTTTTGTCGTTCGCTGTGATCCGCTTGTCTTGGTACTTCGAGGCTCCCCAAGAGACGCTGGTGAGAGCGCCCAAGGCAATGGCAGTCTCCATGGCGGCGCCTGTTGTGGTAGCAATCTAGGATGTATTGCGCGCGTATAGCGCCCTGAACAGGATTTGTAGCAAGATGTTTTGTTCGCAAAGTTCGATACTCGGGATGAGCAAGTTGGTGGTGACCTGAGGTCGGGGCGCGCGTGACGGGTGCTAACGGCGAAGTTTAATTTTCTTGGCGTGTGAGTGAAGTGACCTGCTTCATGATCTGCGCATCATGCACCGTAGAATGGCAACAAATCCGCAGATTTGACTAGAAAGAGAGGATCCAGTGCGCAAATAGCACTCGCATGGCAATGGCAGTAGGAATCACGGCCATCAAAAGGTGCAAATAGATGCGTTTCGTCGTGAATATACAAGCAATCGCGTGCTGCCGCTGTACGAGGACGAGTACGAGGACAAGGGAGTAGGTAGATTACAAGGAGTATCTCTCGCACGGTCTGGAAATTCCCAAACTTGTCGAAAATTTCTCGAAGCCTCGAATTTTGTCGAATTTGGTCAGGGAGCCCACGCGTTGATAGCCTACAATTCGGGTCGGGAGTAATGCTGCCACACGTAAGCGAAGTCTTGCCTGCGTCTTACGGAGCTTGCCTGGACTATCGACACGAGGCTCTCTCCACTCATGAGCGCATCTAGCCTCTCATCATCCCAGAACTCGTCTCCTCGGAGGCGCCATGACAACAGATATCGCATTTTGAGCTACCTAATTATCCTTGCTTTTGGCCTGCTGTTTCGTCAGACGAGACTTCTGCCTAGTACTAAGCTCGTACAGCCTTTCGAATGCATCAAAGGAAGCTCCTCCTTGATAGATGTAGTATGAGAGATCCTGTGGCGTAGCTTCGAACGGCCGGGCAGCAGGTGGCAGTGGAAGAACAGTCCAAAGGCCTTGGTCCTGCCACGTGAAGCAAGCTCGTCTGTTTCTGAAACATCTTCTGCAAGCATATTTCCTGGCTTGTTCAAGAGTCCAGCTCATATCTGTATGGCCGGAATGATCCCAGACGTAGCAGCAGGCAGTACTACTATCCGACAGCGGGTGCAACGCACGTCTTCCCAATTTGGACCTGTTCAGCACCTTCTGCAAAACACCATAGATTGAATTCAGCACTTCATCAGCCATCATGTTGGGATCGCCAAGTTCAAATGTGCCGTCTGTGGTCCTCTCGATCAGTGGTCTGATGGTCACACCCATCGGAAGCAGCAGATCGTCCCTCAATCTTGTCATTGCTGCCGAGGCAGTCTGAGCTGACCAGTCGTCCTCCTGCGTCTCCTCAAGAACGTCCTCCCTTTGTGGAGAACGCTTTAGATCTGAAAACAATGAGGACGATTGGGTGGGTTCTCTGACCCTGGTTTCGCACTGCGCAAGAGGGCTAGTGTTCATAGTGACCAACTTGGCAGCTTGTCGACGCAAAAAGGGAGCTTCGGGCAGAGGTGTACCATGGTCAATGTCCTGCTGGGTGTTGGCCAGTGACTCCGTCAGTGTCGCCTGCTCAGAGGCATCCGCATCGTTCACAGACGTGCTGAGCGCATGGGCAGTCGTGGAAGGCAGGGCTTGGTCCAAAGCAGAGGTTGCATCATCAGGAGTCTCAAGCATCTGGTCTAGCTTTCGCTTAGAGCCAGGCATTGTGGCCGAGGAAGGCGTACCTCCCTCGCTCGCGTATTCATGGACTTCTGGAGATCTCTGCTCCAAGGCCTGCAGCTTTGCGGTAACGCCGGACAGCAGCGATGGAATGTCTCTCGCCTTGTCAAGCTCGACCGAATTCAGCCTCTGCCTCTTCTGAGTGGGCTCATCGTCTGACGCCGGTTTACCTCGCTTGATATTACATATCGGCCACAACTCTTGCAACTGCTTGTGCTGAGTGTCTAGTTCGTCCTCCTCGCTATTCATGGTATCAGTAAACATGCAGACCACATAATCGATAGACCAGGTCCCTACAGCTCTATCACCTGCTCGACATTATCCTCTGCATCTTCGTCTGGCCCGGCCACGGTACTCTTGCACTCATTCTCATCGAAATCATCATCAGGGCCGTGATTTTCCATGTACTCATCGAATGCTTTTGCGAGCCTTCTGTTCTTTGACTTGGCACTCGCGTACTTTGCTTGTAGCTCCTTGAACGAGACTCTCTGCTGAGCAACCTCTTCGTCACGAGCTCTGAGCGCTCTCTCAAGGGTTGAAACCCTGTCTCGATACTCGTTAAGTCCTTCGTCACGCTTCCTGAGAGCATCATGAGACTCTCGCCACAGCTCAGTCTTGGATCGCACAGTCTCGTCCTTTTCTCGGAGTAGGCGATCCTTGTCATGAAGAAGTTGGTCGATAAGATTGAGGTGAGACCAGGTCATGGTTCCGGCCGGACCAAGAGCATCCGTCGCCGCTGTCGTCTCCCGCTGAGACGGTGATGGTGACGGAAGTGTCATGCGAGTTGGCTCCATTTTGTGGGGCAGGGCTTGGAGTCAGGTGGTATTCTGTGCTGATTTGGTGAGGTGGGTAGTCATTGGTGTGGTGATGTTCTGTGAGAGATCAGGCCAGAAGAAAGGCGGTCTATATCGTTTCCAGAGCGCACGTGCCACGAAGTAAAGGTATACTGAGGAAGTAGCGCGGCCTGCCCCTTCTCTTGTTGAGTCTCAAGATCCTTCGCTCACCGCTCTCGCACTCGAAAAGTCTTCTGGTCCATAGAAGCGCTCCAGTATCGCAAAGTGTGGCACGTATCATCAAGAGCAAGGTCTCGACTCCCCCATCCAAGCAATCCAGAAACCTCGGGCGCAGACTTAGTCCTCCAGCACTCATTTACCACCTCCCTCCTTACCCTCAGCATTACCGCTACCTTGCACGGTCTCCTCTCCCAGTACCTTGGACGCAGCCATGAACCTGAAGCACGAGTTAGTATATATTCTTCTCGTCCCCAAATCTTGCTCTCCAGCTGGCAACTCACATTCCTCCAGCATAACCTCCCAAACCCCTTATACCCTCAGCCTGAACAGCCGTCATCCTCATCAAATTCTCCAAATCAGACATATTCGCAGTCAACTGCGCAAGTTGGGCATGAAGATGGCTCAGCTGTCGCGACTTTGACGCGCTGGTAGGCACAGTTGAGAGTCTCGAGGTAGACTGATTATGCCCAAGACTTCGAGCCTGTCCTGGCGTACGTGTAGGATTTGTATTCGTGGACATGTTGGCAGCCTATCTTCGCGCAAATCTAGCTGATGTAGTTGACAAAATTGAAGACGTGAAGTCCAAAACGCGACCTCTCCACGCCAAGCCTTGCCATCCAGCAACAACATCCCATCAAAACCCTCCCAATCATCATCAGCGATAAGAACAACAACCTTCAGAATGTCCTCAAATAAATTCCGCCTCTACGCGACAACAGGCGCCGTAGCAGCAATAACCGCAACAGGAGCCTGGTACGGAGCAGGAATCAACATACGACAAGAATTCAAACAAGTAAGTAAGCGTCCTCCCCAACCACCTTCCTCTTCCCCTACAACACCTCATTCCCTCTCACTAACCCTTCCCTCTTCTCTCCTCCAGCAACAAAAAGAAATCTCCCAAACCCTAGTTCCAGACCCCGAACAAAAATTATCCCAATTAGAAACCTCCAAGAAAAAACTCCTTCAACAACGCGAAGAATTACAAAAGAAAATCGAGAAATTGGAAGCGGGGAAATCTTTATCTGAAGGAGGGAATGGAAGGATTTTGCCGGAGAGATGAGATGACGAGGGATGATGATGAGAGGAAGAAAAGACTGTGCTAGAGTGTGCTAGACTTTTTTTTTAACTGGACTGGACTTCACTGGACTGGACTGGACTGGATTGGCAGCGAAAAGGTTTCTTGGTGGCGAGGAAAGTAGGCATGCATGTATGCATATATCTAACGTGTGGATCCGGAGACTTTGATGAAGATGAATGGCCACAGCATAATTCTTGCATCGTCGAATGCTGGCGGTACGAAGTGTTGCGATATGATCACGATTGAAAGATGTCTTTTCTCATGGCATGCACAGTTACCACGCTCGCAAGGCTCAATGCCGGCAGGAGGCAGGGAAGAAGGCAAAGAAAAGACTTGTCCGAATATCTGGAGTTCTTGGAGAAATACTTCAGACTTAGATGTATAATAATACATGTCACATGGACGAAGCTATCTGTCGCAGCCGTACAGACCAAGAGGCTTCCGCGCCCTGGGGGAAGAGGAGAATGTCATCGGATCATCAAGCCTCTCCGTATTACTAGTGATGGCTTTTGTACGTGGTACTCAGCACAGCAAAAGCAGCAGCTAAAAGACCTTCAGAAGTCTCGCATCAAAAAACCCGAGTCATAACCATGAGCACCGTAAAAGAGGTAATCGCCGCCAGAGTACACAGCTGATCTTCGACGCCTCGCAACGCCAAGATCGCCGTCCACGCATCCCTTCCTGAAGTTGACGAATGCCGCTGATGACCGTCCATAGTCAGTCACTTGTCCCAGTCGCTTTGCGTAACTGTCCTTTCCGTGGTCTTGTGTGTCATGATCATCTGCCGTTGTGTCCTTAGCATGCATGTTTATTCGACGAGCTGCGCTTTGGTGTCAACGGTATGACCGTCGTATTGTGGCATCTCATCGCGAGCTTCCTAACCCCGCGAGTGCATCTGTTGCTGCGGCGGCATTGGATACGCGCCTTGTTGCGCGGCCTGTTGCTGCTGCAGATAGGCTTGATATTGAAGTGCTTGTTGCTGGTCGGCGGTCATGTACGGCTGTTGGGGCTGATTTCGCGGCATGCCCTGCTGTGGCATGCTTTGTGGCATGGGCGGCGGCGCGGCTTGTTGCTCTTCTGGTGAGTCGACTGCAGAGCCATCGCCATCCACACCGTTGCTATCGGCGGGTTCGGGCGCGTTCAAGCAGGCCTGGAAGACTTTAGTGCATGTCCTTTTGGATGCGATCGATGGACGTACCTGAATGAGGTTCTTGCCTTCTGGCTTGGTCACGAGCGGCTGGAGTTTGGGCGTTGTGAATGTGTAGACAAGACCAGTCTCGGAGACAACAAGCAGCAGCACTTGTGTGCCTGTGAGGACGGATAGTTCATATGCCTGTGATGGACGCGAGTCAGCAATGCGAGGGCATTGATGGAATGATGTCCAACGCGTGTCAACAACGACGCACGACGCACGACGCACCTTCTTCATGATACCGGCCTTCCGCTTGGAGAAGGTGATGTGACGACGCGACTTATCCTGGATGAACTTGATCTCGATCTTGCGACGCTCGCGACCAGGCTTGTCATCGTCGTCGTCGTCGTCGTCGGCCGCGGTGGAGGTGCGTTGACGCTTGACGCCGCGGCTCTCAACACCGCCATTCTCGAGCTCCTCTTGCTCGTGGTCGTTGGCGTTGAGGTCCTGGACTCCTTCAGCCGACATGGTGTTTGTGCTTCACTGCTCAAAGGAGTATAGTACTGTGGAGGATTGCCTTGTTGGGATGGCAGAGCTTCTGTGAATTTTGGGCGATGGCGACTCGGAGAACGGCAGCGGGGTAGGCAGGTGCCAAGCCAAGGCCGGATTCGCAAGAGCGAGAGCGACGCTGTGCGTGTGCGTGTGCTTGTGCGTGCGTGTGCTTGTGCTTCGCCAGCTGCGCGGGACGCAGGACGCAGGCTGGCAACGACGACAGGAACAGGCTGCTGGGCGGCAGATGAATGCGGATTAGTGAAGGACGCAAACGGATGAAGGCTGCGCGCTGTGTTGCTGTTGCTGGGAGAGCTGAGCTTCTGCTGGGTGCTGCCGCGCGAGATGGCTGGGCGGAAGAAAGTGTGAGGAATGTGGATGAGCAACGTCCGAGCCTCCGAATCGCTCAGCCAGCCAGCCAGTCGCGGTCGCGATTTCTCTCAATGCTCGCTCGCCGTCCACACCGCAAAAGCAGCGTACAATGCACCGGAACTGCGGCTCGGGTAGCTGCGACACGCCAGTTCGGTGTGTTCGATGCGAGCAGTGCTGCTTTGGGCGGCCTGGCGATTGACTCTCGCAGAGCTTAGCTGCTTTCCCAATGTGTTTGCAGTCTGTATGAGGTTTAGAGAAAGCCAGAGGAGGCAAGCGCAGCAGGTGGGAAGAGGCAGGGGAAGAGGCTTTTAGGGGAGCGCGCGCCAGCACTCCAAGACTCCACCTGCGGAGCTGAAAGAGTTCCCTCAGCCCTGTAACCGTAACAGAAACTTAGCCCCGAGTTTCAAACGCTATTTAGTTAAATAATACAGTGTATGATTAAGAAAGTGGAAATTAATTTCTAAGATCTATAGAAAGCGTCGTTAGATCTCTAAGTTACTATAAAAAACTAAGTAAAAGAGCTTATATTCTACTTCTTAAAATAATATAAACTATATAGATAAAAGTTTATAGAAGTTGTCTCCTAAGCCTTTAGTAGTAGTATTTTTAATATTAGCATAGTCTATTTATTAAGCTATAGGTAAATAGTTTAATATTAGTTTTAAAAAATTATATCTTAAGAAGATAATAGTTTACTAGTAATTTGCTAGTTTCTAGTAGAAAAAAGGATTCTATAGTAAGGAAAAGCAGTAAGTATAGCATTTCTAAGCGCTAGAGATATATTTATACTAATAAATATATATTGTAATATATAGATAATAGTTAGGATACTAAACTAGCTTTCTATAAATAGAATAAAATATCTAGTATTAGTATTGTTCCCCTTAGCATGAAAGTTTTCGTATTATACGCCTCCGCTGAGCTTCTCTAACATTTACAGATATCAGCTCAAAGTCCCATGCTAGCAGTGATCCGCAAAGCTACGGTGCGTGCGCTAGACGGTCTTACCTGACCAGTGACGACTGAACAAGCCGGGGTGGCAGGAGCCTGTTCGTCTGCCTTCAAAAGTCGTCACTTCTGCAACACACTTGCCTCACCACTTCCCCATCAAGGTGGCACCGACATGTACTTCTGCGATGTCCTGGAATTCTTCCCTACCTTCCAAGCCCTCAGATCTTGCTTGTGGCACCGTGAAATCGACCTCGGAGCAATTCTGTGCCACGGCGATCGAACCTGGGCGAGACACTAGTGGTGCAACCGTCGCAAGCCGAAGAACTCTATTGCCATCACGTGCGACGGGCGCCTCAGCTTGATGGCATCCAATCTGTCTTCCGCCAACCATTTCTCTCCCACCATATCGCGTCACTTCACCGCTGTACGCCATGCACATGATGAGGCGAATTACGACTTTGTTGGCGGAGATATGTGCGCTGATATGATCACAAATGCCTTGGGCAAGTCAATGGCAATTCGCATTGAACGGCTATCCACAACGTTTCTTCAACGGTCATCATAATCTGCAATCCTTCGACGCCTTACATAAATGGACGATCCTTCGCCCTCTCTCGAGACCAGCACGTGTATGCGTGACAGACTGCACTTCTTGAATGATCGAAGAGCATTCCGTGGATGACGACGAGTGGCTCTGCTATGGGCAGTAGTGACCTTGCCGACGATGACCAACCGACCGCCATTTTGAGCGGCATGCGGTCGTTGAAGCTTTCTGTACGGCCACTTCAGTCTTTCGGGCCGTCAATGAAGGCAAAGCCAGTTCATATAATAGTTTATGAGGTCGATGCCCAGACATCATGCCTGTGCGTAGCTTGCACATAGAGGAAACCTGGAGTACTTCGCTACGTGTCACCCCGAACTGACTGAGGGACAAGCATAGACAAGGTGAACAGAGTCTTGAAAGCCTACGGTTTTTCTGGAGATTCTCCAGGTGTCTGACTGTAGAATCCACACATCCCCGCTACTCCCTGACTCTCAATGCTTATTGTTCTCAATCATGAGAATCCTCAATGCCACCACTCAGCGCTGCCCAGTCCACATCGGCCAGAGACTCACTCGTAAAGACCTGCCTCATACTCGTCAGCCTCGTTCCCGCACTCTCCCCAAACTCCAAGATCAACTTCCTATGCCTCTCCTGCAACGTCACCGTCCTCTCGCCAGCCGCAAGTTGTAAGATCAAGTTCTCTCTGGCCCGTTCAGTAAGCCCAAATTGCTTCGCAAGACTATTGACTTCAGTATATTCATCGTTGAAGATCTCTCCCTGGTTCGCCTTGGTCAACCGTACAATCGCAAAATCCGATGTCAACTTGAGCGGAGCGTTGGCGCCAGATGAGTTCTTGATGCAAAGTCGTGAGAGACCCAGTCCCATGGAATGCAAAGATAGGATGATGTCTTTCAGGTACCAGCCTCGATTGAAGACCCAATTCCCGATTGGTCGTAAGACGTAAGACTCGTCTTTGTTGAAATCACGATTTAGCAATTCTTTCGTCCTATCTTCGCCATACAGCGTGCCATTGAGCATATGCATGTCCTGATTAAACACAATCAGTATTCAGAACTCGAGGAGGGTAAGTACAAGTACATTACCCCTATATTCCTATCATCTCTAGCCCGGAGACTTACCCAGATGTTCACTTTTCCAAGGATCAACGTGAGCTCTGGTCCCAGAACTGTAAGCCATTTGGCTAATGGTGTCGCCGGTCCATCGTCTACGAGACGTCAGTACAACGTCAGATTCGAGACGAGATCGATCATACCAAGATGTGCATTGAATCTCGTCAATGCATAGTACATATCCAGAGTTTCTTGGCGTATTTGTCGACATGTCTTCGTCAATGGATGTTGGACATGTCCGGACTGTAAGGTGACGGCATATTTTGATGTGAAAAGCGCGTGGTAGATCTGGTCTCTGATTTCTGTGATCGAAGATGGCTGCGGTCAGCATGGGTGCTAGACAGCTATAGTGCCCTTGTTAAGTACTCAAGTACCTCGTGGGAGTCGTGAGAGCGGAGACGAGTCCATCGTAAGGAAGGGATTCTCAAGTCCCCGTCTCTAGTTCCTTCAACAAAGTGCTGCGTGTGCATGCAATAGCTTCTTCGAACTAGGAAGTGTTGTGGACCGCGGGCGCGTTCCAAGAGTGGCAGCGCAGAGGTTAATGGTTATCCACGTTCGAAAATTTTCGGCTTGGCGTTGCTTAAAAAAAGCCGGCGGTAAGTACCTCCCCAACCTAGGCTACCCCGGATTTCCTAGGTACAGTGTACACTCTATATACGAACTTAAATCCGGACCCGGCATCCAATTATTTGAATTCGTTTGCTGTTTAACGAGTGTACTTGTACGCTTTATTGAGGGCTCGAAATTTTCGGGAGCAGGGGTGTCCGGCTACTTATTATGTAGCGTTGTAATCCTCCGGCGGCAGACTAATTAATACTTTGGACCTCGCTATAATAATAGCACAATTCAAGGTATTAGGTTAAGTGTTTTTCGAAATATTCGACCTTTTTTTTACTTTTTAGGAAAAGGGTAATTTTTTTTCTAATATATATACTAAGGAGTATATATAAACGTGGATATTCAAAGAGAAATTGCTCGAGAATAGTAGCGAACAATTAGAGACGAAGGGAAGATAGTTAAGAAGGAAGGGAGGACGAATAGAAAGCACTATATACTAGGGCAGAGGAGGTACTAAAGGCGGAAGATAGAAGAACCCCTAAGAGGGTATATAGGATAATAATCTTAGAACTCCTTAGAGGACTAAAAGCAATCTACAACTAAGCAAGCTACGTAATTATAAAGGTAGCTAATACAGTCGTAGCAAAGATTACGAAGAAACAATAGGAGATAAGCCTAAACTACCGTACCTAGGCAGTAGTAGCTAGTTAGGAGGCGCTAAAACCCCCGAGGATAGTAGTTAGAGTCTATATTACGGACCTATAGGAGCAAAAGGAAATCTAAGGACTTATAGGGAAAGAGATTATAGAAAGAATTGCAGTTAAAGAGGTAATTAGGGCTAGGAACGAAGGAAAAGGGGTAATCAAGCTATTTATAGTATAAGAGCAGGACAAAAAGAAGCTAGAAACACAAAAAGAATAGACAACCAAGATAGGGAAAACAGTAAAGGTCTCCTAATAGCAATTTATAATTATAGCCTATAGTATAATAAGAAGCTTTAGGGAAGAATAGGATATTAAGAGCCTATAGAGACAAAACTAAGCTATATACCTAGGCCTAAAGATTATAAAAGTAGCATAGATTAAAAGGAAAATCGAAGAGACTAAGAAGCAGTCTTCCCTAATTATCTAGGTAGAGAGTGCAAAGCAAGCTAATATAGTACAGCACGTACTAGACTAGGGGTTGTTCTAGGACTTTGAAAGATTAGAAACAGAGATATATAGAAGCAACTATAGGATAATGCAGTACTTTAAATATCAACACTATAGACACTTAGTAGCTAAGTATATAAAGACAACCAATACCTACTCCTATTGTATAGGGGATTACTAGGTCAAAGAATATAAAGCATATAAGGGAGAAGCAAGATGTATATACTATACTAAAAGACACCCCTCTTAGGCGAAGGAATGCCTAGTAAGAATATAGGCAGCTAGGAAGGCAAAGGAAGCTAGAATCAATATACTAAAAAGATATACAACAAGCTAGGGCAGCTAGGTATAGAAGCAACCTAGCTAAGTACTATAAAAGAGGTCTAGATAAGATAATAGGTTTACATTTAGGGCCTTACTAGTATAAGAGAGTCACTAACAACTAGGGAGACTAAGATACCTTAATATTGTAGGAAAGGAAGTAGGGCAGACAAAGCTTAGTTAAATATTAGTCTAAAGTAAGGGAAGACTAAGGGAAAACTTATAGGGAAATAATATAGATAAAACACAATAAACATTGCAACATTACTAAACATTATATAGTACAATATCAATAAGAGTAAAGACAAGGTACAGAGGAGCTTCCTTTAAGCACTAAACCTAAAAGAACATTATATTATTGCAATCTAAGAGCCCTAGCTCAACCTATATATAAAGAGACTAGCAATAGTTAAAGACCTAAGATACTACCTAATTATCTATAACTAGGGAGCCCTAAGGACATACATCTATATTAGCAAGGAGATA
>NW_006921532.1:11195417-11196180 GCF_000340215.1 Pseudocercospora fijiensis CIRAD86
AAGGTGAACAGAGTCCTGAAAGCCTACGGTTTTTCTGGAGATTCTCCAGGTGTCTGACTGTAGAATCCACACATCCCCGCTACTCCCTGACTCTCAATGCTTATTGTTCTCAATCATGAGAATCCTCAATGCCACCACTCAGCGCTGCCCAGTCCACATCGGCCAGAGACTCACTCGTAAAGACCTGCCTCATACTCGTCAGCCTCGTTCCCGCACTCTCCCCAAACTCCAAGATCAACTTCCTATGCCTCTCCTGCAACGTCACCGTCCTCTCGCCAGCCGCAAGTTGTAAGATCAAGTTCTCTCTGGCCCGTTCAGTAAGCCCAAATTGCTTCGCAAGACTATTGACTTCAGTATATTCATCGTTGAAGATCTCTCCCTGGTTCGCCTTGGTCAACCGTACAATCGCAAAATCCGATGTCAACTTGAGCGGAGCGTTGGCGCCAGATGAGTTCTTGATGCAAAGTCGTGAGAGACCCAGTCCCATGGAATGCAAAGATAGGATGATGTCTTTCAGGTACCAGCCTCGATTGAAGACCCAATTCCCGATTGGTCGTAAGACGTAAGACTCGTCTTTGTTGAAATCACGATTTAGCAATTCTTTCGTCCTATCTTCGCCATACAGCGTGCCATTGAGCATATGCATGTCCTGATTAAACACAATCAGTATTCAGAACTCGAGGAGGGTAAGTACAAGTACATTACCCCTATATTCCTATCATCTCTAGCCCGGAGACTTACCCAGATGTCACTTTCCAAGGAT